>NW_017297302.1:2143-10378 GCF_001594075.2 Trachymyrmex cornetzi | reverse complement strand
AAAGAGAATTTATTATTACTTTTATTATTACTTTTAAAGTATATTACAATTATATTATTATTGTTACTTTTAAATTATATACAATTATCTTTTATTATTTATTTTTATTAATTATCATTCGATAATTAATTGTCGAAATTCGAATTTTAAATTGTTCTTATAGTTTTTCTTACTCTATCTAGCAGCGCCAAGTGTTTTTACATGAAAAATTTTTCTTCTTAAATTAAATTTTTTTATTTTATACGGTTAATTCTTTAATTTTTGTGGTAACATTTAAATTGAGCAAGGTAACGCAAAATCACGTTTGTGATGTTTTGTATAATATTTTGAAAGAGAATTAAATAACCACTGCTTTAGTTGGAAGAGGAAATGTCTTTGAATGAATTGTAATATAATAATTTCATTTAAGAGGAATTTAAACCATTTGGATTGGAATAGGAAGATTCTTCAATAAGTATACGTATACTTAGGTTTCATTGTATAAAAATTAAAGATAGTACCATTTGGATTAAGTAAAAATTAAATTCTTTCATTTTATACGGTTAATTCTTTAACCGTAGTCTAAATTGTGCAAGGTAATGCAATTTTGTGATAATGTTTTGTATAATTGAAGGAGAATTTTTAAATAACCATTACTTTAGTTGGAAAAGGAAATGTTTTTGAATGAATTGTGATATAATAATTTCATTTAAGAGGAATTTAAACTATTTGGATTGTGGAATAGGAAGATTCTTCATTTAATATACGTATACTTAGGTTTCATTGTACAAAAATTAAACATAGTACCATTTGGATTAAGTAAATAATAAAGATATTATCACTTGAGTTTTACTTTTTATTTTGATAGTAGAATTTAACTGTATATAAATTTGATAGTAGAAGTTGTTGATATCAAATCGTTCGTACAAATAATACATACCATTAGATTAATATTCATTATACATAGAAAAAAAAGGCACTCGAGAATCAATACGTTAAGATGTTAAAATGATCATATCATATTCAAAATATTCATTACAAAAATAGAATAAATTAGAACAAAAAGTGTTTAAACATTACTAGTTTCGGCTTCTAATTTGAGCCCTCTTCAGATGTTGTACAAAATTTTCCGCAATACAATTATCAAAAATATACATAAAATTCACAAACTGAGATAAGTCGTTGGTCATTTTAAATGTAAAAACAGAAGTATTCTCTCAAAGGGACGAAAAAACTAGTCAAGCGATTGGAAGATCGTTTGCGAAAAATCCTCGTAGTTCTAAAGGTAAAACAAAAAAATGTTACCAATAATCCAACCACGTAGTCAAAACAAGAAACCTCGTCACTCTGATAAAACACTCACCTCTGGGAAAATCCAAAAAAATCCATATTGATAAAAAGTTTGCCAAAAATAAGTTCAATATTGTAAAACTATTAACTATTAACACATCACAATGGTGAAGTCGGTGATAAAAATAATATTAAATAATCACATAATATATGTAACCCATCCGAATATAAAATAATACAAGACGACATCCACTCAACGTGCGAAACTGTAATGCGAGATAACTTGGCCATACTTTTATCAATATGGATTTTTTTTGGATTTTCCCAGAGGTGAGTGTTTTATTAGAGTGACGAGGTTTCTTGTTTTGACTACATGGTTGGATTATTGGCAACGTTTTTTTTGTTTTACCATTAGAACTACGAGGATCTTTCGCAAAATATCTTCCAATCGCTTGACGAGTTTTTTCGTCCCTCTGAGAGAATACTTCTATTTTTACATTTAAAATGACCGACGACTTATCTCAGTTTGTGAATTTTATGTATATTTTTGATAATTGTATTGCGGAAAATTTTGTCGAACATCTGAAGAAGGCTCAAATTGGAAGCCGAAACTAGTAATGTTTAAACACTTTTTGTTCTAATTTATTCTACTTTTGTAATGAATATTTTAAATACGATATGATCATTTTAACATCTTAACGTATTGACTCTCGAGTGCCTTTTTTCTTCGGGTGGCACCCAGTTGGACACGGCTCAATTGGACACGAGCCACTCACAGCGCTTGAGACTACAAAGCTCCTAAGCACCGGTCGCTGTGATTGGTGGTGTCCAATCGTGCCGTGATCAATCGGGATCACCCCTTTTTCTTCTATGTATTTTGAATATTAAGAGTCCTGTACATTGTACCTATTTTTATTAATATTCATTATTTATTTACTTTAGCACAGTATAAAGAAGTGAGATTTAACTTGGCGCCAGTTCTTTATATCAAATCTTTCATAGGAATGATACATATCATTAAAGTTAATATTATTTATTTAATTTGGTATTCGAATTACATGGAATTTAACTTGGCGCCAATTTTGTTGATATCAAATCTTTTATACGAATGATACATATCATTAGAGTTAAACAAATAAATTAAGAAAAAAATTAAAGTTACTATTATTTTTTCTTTGGGAGGAATAAAATGGTAAAATTTAACTTGGCGCCAGTTCTATTAAACGGCAAACGCGATTAATCATCAGTTCCATGGCTGATTAAGTAATTGGCGTTGATGAAACCGGCCCAAATGGTGGTTCTACACGAGAAACATGCACGCTTAGCGCTTTTTTTACCTTTTTTTAAAAAGGTAAGTTTGTATTCTACTAAACAGCAAACGTGATTAGTTTAGTTCTACTAAACAGTAAACGTGATTAGTCATCAATTTCACGGCCGATTAAGTAATTGGTGTTGATGAAACTGGCCCAAATGGCTATTCTTTACGAGAAGTTCTACTAAACAGCAAACGTGTGATTAGTTTAGATCTACTAAACAGCAAACATGATTAGTCATCAGTTTCACGGCCGATGAAGTAATTGGCGTTGGTGAAACTGGACCAAATGGTGATTCTTTACGAGAAGCACACGTGCTTAGCGCTTTTTTACCTTTTTTTAAAAAGGTAAGTTTGTACATTCGAATTACATGGAATTTAACTTGGCGCCAATTGTTGATATCAAATCTTTTTTACAAATAATACATAAAATTTTGATAAAATTTTGGTGAATTTAGCTTAGCGCCAATTTTGTTGATATCAAATTCTATTAAACAGCAAACGTGATCAGTTTCACGGCCAATTAAGTACTTGGCGTTGGTGATAAAATTTACCCACTACCACCCCCATCGTTTTATAATTGTGATATAAAATAGAACTTAACTTAGCATCAATGGTTGACATCAAATCTTTATACGAATAATACCTAAAATGTTGCAGAATTATTTAAACACTCCCATCGTTTTATAATTGTGATTTAAAAATGTCAAGATATATCAAAATGTTATGGAATTTATAAAAAGATGTTTGGAACAAAATTTAGATTCATATGGTTGATACATGTCTGTTTATCTGCAACGAACAATTTCCTAAGTCTGTCAGGAGCTATTGCAAATTATATGCAATAAACACAAGTAATATTGTATTTTATTCCTCCCGTAAATTATATAATTATTATTATGTACGATGCTTTTTTAATGAAATTCATTTTTAGGTATTATTAAAATGGGACTCGTCGACTTTATCTCATCTGACTAGACTATTAAAAACTTTGTTTTTGAAAGCTGGACTAGTTTTTTGGAACATTTTCATTTGGAACAAAATTTGGGACTTTGACAAATTCACGTATGGTTTACATCTCTGTTTAACGGCAACGAATTTGTTAACTAAATTAGGAAACAATAATAAACTTAAACAATATATCATTGTTAATTTTATAATATAAAAGTTAAAATAGAATATCAAATTTTGTTTTATTACATTCGATTAAGTTGATCAGTGTTGCTAATAGTCGTCCTTAGCATACTATAAATGTAGTATAATTATAATATAAGAAATAAAAATAATTCGTGTAACTGCCAATTAATGCAAGGCAAGATTGATTGATACTACTTAGGGCGATTGTTACCAACGCCGATTAACTGAATCGACTCAATCAGCAGTATAGCCAACATCTGTATATCGTTCTTAACCTTGTTTGTTCGCATCGCATGCTCCAACATGCTCCTACTTCCTCCAACCGTAGCTCTTACTCACACTAATGCGCTCGTTAAAGTGAGTAGGAGCTATGGTTAGAGGAAGTAAGAGCATGTTGGAGCAAGCGACGCGAACAAACGTCTTATCTCTTCGTGATATACCTCTATCTCTGCGTTCCTTCTTAACTGTGATGAAAATAATAAAAATCTTCTGTCTATAATATAAGTTATTGCTGTTTGAGTCAATCGTGGATGGACTAAGTTAATCGGCGTTGATTTGAGTTAATCGTGGACTAAATTAATCGGCGTTGGTAACAGTCGCCCTTAGAATACTATAAACATAGCATAATTATTATATGAATGTATAAGAAACAATTAATGCAAGGCAAGATTATTTGAGATTTAATCGACGATTAACTCAATCAGCAGTATAGCAAACAGCAAGCCTGTTCTTATTATCTTTGTGATATACTTCTATCTCTGCATTCCTACTTAACTGTGATGAAAGTAATAAAAACCTTCTGTCTATAATAAGACTGCTTAGAGCAAGACTGCTGATTGTGTTATTCGTTGATTATTATCTTTAATAGCGAATCTGCTGATTGAGTTAATCGTCGATTAAGTTAATCGGCGTTGATAACGATCGCCTTATGTAATCTCAAATAATCTTGCCTTACATTAATTGTTTCTTATACATTCATATAATAATTATGCTATGTTTATAGTATTTTAAGGGCGACTGTTACCAACGCCGATTAATTTAGTCCACGATTAACTCAAACCAACGCCGATTAACTTAGTCCATCCACGATTGACTCAAACAGCAATAACTTATATTATAGACAGAAGATTTTTATTATTTTCATCACAGTTAAGAAGGAACGCAGAGATAGAGGTATATCACGAAGAGATAAGACGTTTGTTCGCGTCGCTTGCTCCAACATGCTCTTACTTCCTCTAACCATAGCTCCTACTCACTTTAACGAGCGTATTAGTGTGAGTAAGAGCTACGATTGGAAGAAGTACGAGCATGTTGAAGCATGCGAACAAACCTAAGGTTAAGAACGATATACAGATGTTGGCTATACTGCTGATTGAGTTAATCGTCGATTCAGTTAATCGGCGTTGGTAACAGTCGCCCTAAGTAGTGCCAATCAATCTTGCCTTGCATTAATTGGCAATTACACGAATTATTTTTATTTCTTATATTATAATTATACTACATCTATAGTATTCTAAGGACGACTGTTAGCAACGCCGATTAACTTAATCAACTGTAATAAAACAAAATTTTTGATATTCTGTTCTAACTTTTATATTACAAAATTAACAATGATATATTGTTTAAGTTTATTATTGTTTCCTAACTTAGTTAACAAATTCGTTGTCGTTAAACAAAGACCTAACTTAGTTAACAAATTCGTTGCCGTTAAACAGAGATGTAAACCATACGTGAATTTGACAAAGTCCCAAATTTTGTTCCAAATGAAAATGTTCCAAAAAACTGGTCCAGCTTTCAAAAACAAAGTTTTTAATAATCTAGTCAGTTGAGATAAAGTCGACGAGTCCCATTTTCATTCAATAATACCTGAAAATGAATTTCGTAAAAAAAGCATCGTACATAATAATAATTAGATAATTTGCGGGAGGAATAAAATATAATATTACTTGTGTTTATTACATAATCATACGTAAATCAAAATTTTGTTCCAAACATCTCTTCGTAAATTCCATTTGAGAAAAATCTTCTTGATGTTTTCTTGATGGATTCATTAACATACGTGAATTTGGGGTGATCCCGATTGACCACGGCTCGATTGGACACCACCAATCACAGCGACCGGTGGTTAGGAGCTTTGTAGTCTCAAGCGTTGTGAGTAGCTCGTGTCCAATTGAGCCGTGTCCAAACTGGGTGCCACCCCGTGAATTTGACAAAGTCCCAAATTTTGTTTCTAATCAAAATGTTTCAACAAACTAGTTTAGCTTTCAAAAATAAAGTTTTTGTCAGTTGAGGCAAAGTCAACGAGTCCCATCAATTTTCAATACCTGTGTAACGTCCGGTGCGCCTATAATATAGCGCCCCGGCCGTTTACCAAGCGAGTGCGAGCACGGAGTATAGCGAACGATACAATACGTGTCTACTACAATCACGTTCAGCTATAGGCCAAGCCACCGAAACCATCGCGATTGAACGCCGCGCGTACCGCGCCTGCGCCAAAGTATAAATACTAAAACCAATGCAAGAATGCACTTTAACAAAAAACCATCGATACTACGGGATAAGGAATAATTAAAGATAACAACCAACTTCGACGCAGCTGCAGGGAAAACCCGCAGAATCACGGAAAATTAATAAAAGTGCATAACACCAATGCAATGCATCGCCGTGCAATCCCGAATGCACCAACCGGTCACAAAAGGCCCCTGAATACGAACAAAATCATCGCAGATAAAACCAAAGAGCACATAACTTAGAAAAGGCCTTAAATAAACATCAAATTCCACGCACACAAAGAATAGAAGGATCCGGAACGATACAAGAAATTTATAATGAAAAAACGCGCAGGAAACAAATGCAAGCCCTGCTGCAACGGGCTGCGGTACACGATGGCCAAACGCGCCAATACAAATCTCGCGACCCCCGCAGTAGGATAAAACGCGCAAACTAACTAAAAACTAATCACCATTAGAATAAATCGTAAATTACACAATCAGCACGTAATAGTGATTTCGCAACAGCACGTGGACGAAAAACATCCCCTTACCGCGAGGGATTATGAAACGAATAGTATATAAAGCAGAGCGTTCCAAGACGCGAGTCCTTTTATTTTCCCAAAACTTCCAACGGTAAGCACTCCTAGCGCTTTAGATAGCGCTCTGGATCTTCTCGCATATCCTTCACAAAATCCAGCCCCGATCGTGCGCCAACCACGGCGTCTGACGGGCTATTTCCTCTCCCGGTTTCGACAGCGCTGTCCATAGCGACGCCGAAGCCAACTTCCCGCGGAAACTCCAAACGAGCGCCTGCCACGGCGTCGAGGCCTCCGCACTCCTGCTCCTTTATCTCCAAATCTCTTTACACAATTAAAACGTTTTTTCTTTGGGCGTAGATGCCAAAGAATAAACGTCCAAGGGGTAAGCGAGGAGGCTGGAGAGTCCACCTCAAGGATCTCCAGCGAGGGGTCACCGCGGAGGGAAGGTTCGACCTCTCTCAATATTGGGGGGAAGACTTAATAATTCCCGAGAGGGACACCATCTTCGCGACCACCACGTCGGCACCGCCCGACATGGTCGCACATGTGGCGCCTCTCCGTAAGGCTACAAGGCCCATTCTAATAACGTCCAAGCCCCGCATATTAAATAACGTGCCGTGTAACATTAATATAAAACTAATTAATTCTTAACTATTAGCCTACATTTCATTTCTCAGCCCTTAAGGCCTTTCCATTTCCTTCCCTGTTCCCACACGCACTGACGCTAGAGAGCGTAGATAGAGAGAAGAGAGTGATGAACATCACAGCAGCCCGAGGAAAAGAGATTCAAATATCTTCACAAACTCCTCGTAAACTATCGTGTACCATGGGCGCTCTATCTGACACTTCTTCTAAACTCTCTAGTATTATTCTCCCAGTGCATACCTAAGGGAACACGGAAGAATAGAACGAAACAATTACAATAAAAGACATTTCGCTAATAGCACGATGATACTTCAATACGTGCCTATATTGAGGCACTGGTGACAGCAGCCTGCCCCTCGCGTAAAAACACGCCAAAACAAACCTCGTCGAAGTTAAGGCTTCACCCCGCGCGCCCCCGCTCCGCGCTCGCGCTCCCACGATTCAGCGTGGCTCCTCGAGACCGTTCCGATAAACCAAACACGCGACTCAGAACGTCACAACGTGAAAATGAATTCCATAAAAAAAGCCTCATACATAATAATAATTAGATAATTTGAGGGAGGAATGAAATATAATATTACTTGTGTTTATTACAAAATGAGTGTCTAGGTGTTTGCCGTCGAGGAAATGGGTGTCTAGGTGTTCGTTATTGAGGAAATGGGTGTCTAGGTGTTCGCTATTGAGAAAATGGGTGTCTTGGTGTTCGCCGTCGAGGAAATGGATGTCTAGGTGGTCGCCGTGGAAGAATCGTGTGTCTAGGTGTTTTCTACATGTTCGCCGTCGAGAAAGTGGGTGTCTAGGTATTCGCTATTGAGGAAATGGATGTCTGTTCGCGTTGCTC
>NW_017297302.1:0-1925 GCF_001594075.2 Trachymyrmex cornetzi | reverse complement strand
CTGGACTTTCAAAACGAATTACTATTAAAATTGGAGCGAAAGTTATGATAAGACGTAATATTGATGCTAGTTTGGGTCTTGTAAATAGTACAATTGCTACAGTTATATCAGTTATACAGGATAAAACTATAAAAAAAAATTAAAGTTCTTTTACCGTCTGGTTTAGAGTATTTTATTGAAAGAGTAAATGTTAAGTTTCCATTGATGCATAGAGTTTACGTTATTAGAAAACAATTTCCATTATGTTTGAGTTATGGTATTACTATTCATAAAAGTCAAGGTTTGAGTTTACAAAATGCTGTTATGGATTTAGATAACAATGTATTTAGTTGCGGTCAGGCTTATGTTGCATTATCTCGAGTAACATCTCTTGATGGACTGCATTTAATTAATTTTGATCCTTCATCCGTGTTTGCTAGTGAAAAAGCTATTATAGAATATAATCGATTGAAATACATGATTCAGAATCAGAAATGATCACTATGTCAAAGCGATATTGTAGAGTTAAAGATGTTTCGTGGACATTATCGAAAATGATTTCCTCCGTTCAAGAATCGGGTCAAAAAGTTCCATTAAAAAATACTGCTTGGATTATACGTGGTTTTCAAAATACAGACAAGGTTTCATGTTATGCGAATGCAGTATTGCAACGTTTATTGAATTTAAGTTTCCAGAAAGTTATTATTAAATTACGATAAACCTGATGTTTTAAATTTGTTTGCACATCGATGTGAACATGGAATGAATAATTTGAATACATATGAAATACGGCAATCTTAAGGGGAATATTTTTCGGTTGCTATTAAACGAGATGCATTAGAATTTCTTACAGCTCTTTGTACAAAATACGATTATATAAAAAATATGGTAGAACATCAAGTTACTTATACTTCTCGATGCAATTCGTGTGGTGATACGAAAGTTATTACTAATACTCAGTGTTTGCCGACATTTAGATGAAACCATCTTAGATGGTCATCTAGATGGAAAATTGGAACATCTCATCTTACATCTAGATTGTGCAAATATAAACCATCTTCATCTTCATCTTAGATAGAAAAATATACCATCTCATCTAAAAAGAATTTTAGATGACTTTAATTCGACATAAATAGGTTTGTTTCTTACAATTTTCAGCTGACATTTTTCTTTTTCTTACAATTTTCAGCGAGTACTGAAAATGTATAGTATACGTAACGTGATTAACGTGAACTATGAATAATTTGCACGCTAAAAATGCTGTAGGAGAAAGAAATCATCTTTAAGCAGCAGCGGAGATGAAGATTTTTTCCGCGATTTTATGAAAAAAAATGATCTTAGTACGCAACCAATTATCAGCAGCAGCATAGAAGCGCTTTCCTATTTAGAATCAAAATCAAAGGATTTATGTTCCCTCGTAAATTTCCCTAATGAAAAAAAATATTTTTTAAATATAATACTTCTTTATCATCATCTGCGCCAGTAGAGCGGCTGTTTAGTATAGGACAACAAATATATGTACCTCATCGTAACCGTTTGTCGGATGGGAATTTTGAGAAACTTTTGTTTTTGAAAAATAAAAACTTACAAATAAAAATGTGAACGTTTATATATCCTTTTTCCGATCAGCACAACATTTTATGTTTATAATTATTTTAAAACAAAACAATCTAGATGGATCGCTTAATCATCTCATCTTTCATCTAGATTTTTGCAAATCAAAACCATCTTCATCTCATCTAAGATGGATTTACGGATTTCCATCTCATCTCCATCTAGATGATTTTAAAACCATCTAAGCGCAACATTGCTAATACTAACATTTTACTTTCAATTTCTATTAACAATTTGAAGAAAAAAAGTTATAATCTAGATGAGAGAGAGAGAGATTTATTAAAAACTACATTTTCATCACAATGGTGTCAGTCGTTTGATAAATTATGTGA
>NW_017297301.1:0-769 GCF_001594075.2 Trachymyrmex cornetzi | reverse complement strand
TCTAAGAATTTTTTCACAATTTTTTATCAATTTTTCAATACTGCATTTTCTTACTTTTTACCAGCATAAGAAAATACGGTCTTAAAAAATTCTGAAAAAATTCTGGAAAAATTCTCAGAACCTTATGAGAAGATTAAACAATTTTTGTCTCTAACAGTTTTTCTGTAAAGTTAATAGTATTTGAGTAACAAATTATTGAAGACCAATTTTCGACAATTTTTAGTAATTCATATCTTGTTAAGTATTGCGAAAATTGTAAAATGGTACAAGACTTTTTTGTTCCTCTCATCCCATTCTACGCCCCTAATGTGGCCCCGATCTTACTTAAGAGACACCCCCGTATATATACAGCGTGTACAACTTGAAATTAGCTGTCATAAACATTTTTTTTTTTTAAATGGACTTAGGTCACTTTCAAAATAAACGGCTCATATATATATATATATATACACATATATGCTCACTTGCGTTTTTTATTAAATATAGAAATTTTAAAAATAAAAGTATTACTATTTTCCAAATTACCTTTAAAAAGAATTTGTTTACATTTGGAAACAAATATGTAACATTTAATATTTATTCATTAATATTAAATTAATTAAATATTAATAACTATTTTATTAAGTATTTATAAAAGAATACATTTAAAAATACGGAACAATCTTAAACTCATTCAACATTTTAATTTAATAAAATATTTAATATGTTATTATACTCGTATATTCATCACTTACATGTTTAATAATTACACTGTATTTATTTTCTGGAA
>NW_017297300.1:0-689 GCF_001594075.2 Trachymyrmex cornetzi | reverse complement strand
GTGCATGTATGTGTGTGTGTAAAAGAATAACAGAATTTAAGAAAAATTCAACGTAATTTTTGTCAATTAATATCTAAATATTTGTGTATATTTAACTTCAATTCGATTTTAAAGGAGAGTACACTTTTAATGATTTCCACGATCGAAAAGCAATCGTTTTATTTTTACATTTTCTTCTTTATTTTTTTTTATAGAAACAAAAAATTATCATAATAATGACATCACATCTGAAAATTATACCTAACGAAATCGCTATCATATATCATTTATGCATCAATAATTTGAAAACTAAGTTTTAAGTTATTCAAGCATAATTGACAGCGATTTTGAAACGATATGAATTGATACGAAGGATTTTATTCATTTTATTTCAATGTGCTAATTTTTCCTTAAAGAAGAATACATATGAAAATGTCGAAATAAAACGATCCCTGAAAGGTCACACATAAGTTGTACTCCTTTACTTTTGTACTCGTACATTGTTTAATTACTATACATCACAGAGTTGGTAAGTTAATGTTTTTTTAAAACTGAATTAAGTTAAAATTAATGGCTTATAAAATTAATAAAGTTAAGTTAAAAGTTGAAGAAATAAAGAATTAACTTAATAAAAGTTAAATTAAGATTGAATTAACTTAAGTTTAAAAAAAAGTTAATTTTGAAAAAAATTATTTTTGACATCAGAATGT
>NW_017297299.1:0-540 GCF_001594075.2 Trachymyrmex cornetzi | reverse complement strand
GCCATCGGAATCTAAGATATTTCCTGTACGAAGGGTGGATAGGCACTGCTAAATAAGCGTCTTTTAAATCTAGAGATGCCATCTCGACATTAGGGAGCATGAGACGTACAACTGTCCCCCAGTCTTCCAATTTAAAGTGAGGTGGGAGAATGTGGGTATTAAGCTCTTTTAGATTTAATATGAAACGCCTGCCTCCTGATGGTTTGTCAATTAGGAAAAAGGGGGAGAGAAACTGATCCCTTAAGGGTTGAACTGGATATATGGCCCCTTTTCGTAATAGTCTGTCAATTTCTAAGTTGCAGTGAGTCGAGGACGAGGCTGAAAAGGTTGGTTCCTCCAGCTCCGAGCGCGCGGGTGGTGATACGAAAAAAGGGATTTTATATCCCTGAATTGCCCGCAAAACTTCCTGGTCCGATGTTATAACCTTCCAATTGTGCAAGAAATAAGCCAGTCGGCCTGCGGTTCTTACTGGATTCAGCGATGTGTGCGAGAGCGGGACGCTGGTCTTTGAGACCGGCTCCTCGGTAGGTGAGCCCCTGC
>NW_017297298.1:0-990 GCF_001594075.2 Trachymyrmex cornetzi | reverse complement strand
TTTAATCGCGATGTTTCGAGTTATTTGGCTGTCTAAGTTAAAATGGGTCACCCTGTATATAAATATATATGGTGTCCGAAAAGTGTAGAAACGGTCGAATATTTCGACAAATACACATCGGGTCAGAAATCTGAAAACATACCTATTCAACGTTTTCAAAAAAGCTATCTTTTGACATCGAACATGATCCCCCACCCCCATCCGTTGTGGGTGAAAGAGAGGGTAAGTTTAAAATTTTAAATGGGACCCCCCGTTTTTTATTGTAGATTTCGCTTCTTCAGAAAAAGTTACAAAAATTTTACCTATTACAAACATTTTTTTGATGACAGATGGCGCTGTAATCAGCGAAATTATAAAATGAGTCTAAAACGTTTAAAATATCTCAAGAAATACTCAAAGGATCAAAAAAATAAAAATGTACGTATTCAATGTTGTCAAGAAGGCTATCCATTGACACAAAAATTCTACCCCCCACCTACCATCCCCCGGGGAGTGAAAGGGTAGGTAACTTTAAAATTTTTAATGAGAAAACCCCCATGTTTTATTGCAGATTTCGCTTCTGCAGAAAAAGTCGTATTAACCCTTAAACGCCAAGATGTGCTGAATTTCGACATGGATTTCAACTCCCAACAATTAGCAGAAAAGAACGTAGACAAGTATCGGAAAGTCCATTTGTATGTAATAAGGTATCAGAAATGTGTTCCCGATAGTTAAACTTCGAAAACATGTACTGTATACAAGTTTCATTTTTCGATTTTGAGTTCACAATGGCGCCTATAAGCTCAAAATTTTTCGAAATTTTACGTGCGGCAAGTAAATTTGAAAAAATATGCCCGAATTCGATTGAAACTTGTTACTCGGGGGTTTTTGGGATCGTTGATTACGAATGTGAAGTCATAATCCAAAAATTCAACTTGACGTACCTACAATAGCAGACCAAGTTTTCAAAATTTGAAGTAGCGTCCTTTCCCTTTGAATATTTCAAAGTTT
>NW_017297297.1:8273-9490 GCF_001594075.2 Trachymyrmex cornetzi | reverse complement strand
AAGTGATGTAGGCAAAAGGTACTGTAGGCAATCGATTTGTAGGCAAAAGCAACCATCTCTAAACAATACAACATAAACTACAAACGTTTCGATCCCTGTTGGATCATTATCAATGTTAAATATACAAAAATAAAACGGTAAAAATATTACAAAGTTAAAACTTTTGAAAATTACAATTCGCTCTCAATTGCAAGTAAAAATATAATAAAACTCACAGTAGTTAATATAATAAAATTCGCTAAGAATAAGTTGGAAGTTATGTGAACGTTGTAACAGGTAACAATATATGCTTCTGGTTATCAGTTGTAAAATAAAAATAATTCGTATCTTGTAAATCTTGTGTCAGTATAATATAAAATTCTATAATTTCAGACAATGCGATGAGAGTGGAACAGTCATATCTCTAGTATGTTCAGAGACAATGATTATTATTATTACTTAAAAAATGCGATTTTATAATAAGAAAAAATTCAATATAGATTAAATAATCGTTTCAATTTTTTTTAACTATAAAATGCAAATTTTAAACATTTGGTAAACAATACTCCAAGAATATCATTTAGAATGTGTTATTTAATATTAATTGCGATATTTTATTTTCTTTTTACTGCAAATTACCAATTTTTTAAATTTTAAAACAATATACATTACAGATATCAATACAAATGTTTTACCAAACAAATTCTGTGCGTATACTCGTAACTTCACGTTTGCAAAACAGTATAATTATTTTTAGTCTTAAAATAAACTTTATAAACTGCTCTTTTTCTTCTCTAATGTCTTTATTACATTTTTTCAATCTTTTTAAACATATATTCAGGGATATAATGTTTCAATTTTTATTTGGCAATTATGCGAGAACTGGTATATTTTCGTGTATATTACAAATTAATCCCAGACTACGCACACAAAATGAGGCTCTTACTGTGCTTTTTAAATAAGTTTTAAATTTTCATAATAAATAAGATTAAAAAGGACTCTTGAATATTGCAAATATAATTCAACGCAAAAAGGACATATAAGAGTCAATTTAATTTTTAAAATATTAAAATATATATATCTAACATAAATACAATGAAAATTTGCTCAAAGCTTTGAAAAGATAATACATTACATTACATTACATTACATGTTTCAGCTTATTATTAAGCCATCTTCAGATGATACATAATTATTGTTCCGGAAGTTCTTAAATATTTACTAATTGGCATTTGTCC
>NW_017297297.1:1473-6537 GCF_001594075.2 Trachymyrmex cornetzi | reverse complement strand
ATATCGCCCTCCGGGAGGGCCGTTAGAGGCTTGCCAATCAAACAGTGAGCTGGTGTTAGAACGGACGTATCATTGGGGTCAGACGAAAGTGTGGTAATTGGCCTGGAATCCCCTCGACTTCGGCGACAAACGTATTTAATTCTTCGAATGTGAATAAGGAATCTCCTATCACGCGTCGAAAATGATGTTTAAATAATTTCACAGTGCTTTCCCACAGTCCACCGAAATGTGGTGCTGCCGGCGGAATAAAATGCCACACTATACGACGGTCGCTCGCGAATTTGTTTATCCGATCTTTGTGATTTTCGGAATTAAGCAAGGCGTATACTTCTTTTAATTGATTACTGGCGCCGACGAAGTTCGTGCCATTGTCGGAGTATATATGCTCCGGTAATCCTCGTCTCGCGGCGAAACGTCGCAGTGCGGCTAAAAATCCGTCGGTTGTCAGATCGGAAACGACTTCAAGATGTACGGCTTTAATAGCCATGCACACAAATATATAAACGTATACCTTAATCCGTGTCCTGTTACGGAATTTTCGTTCCTTAATATAAAATGGCCCGCAGAAATCGATGCCGGTATTGGAAAATGGAATTGCCTCGCTTACGCGTACTGCGGGGAGGTTTCCCATTTTGGGCTGGATGTTGTTAGAATCGAATCTAAAACACCGTACGCATGTGCGAACGACTTTGCGCACTTGATTTCTACCATCGAGTACCCAGAACCTCTGACGCATGGTAGCTAACGTGTGCTGAATACCTGCGTGATAATTTGATTCATGCGTTTCGCGAATGATGATGTCAGTTAGCGGGTTACGGTTTGGGAGGAGGATCGGATGCTTCTGAGCAAAAGATAGATTTGATCCCCGCAGACGGCCTCCGACTCTGATGATACCATTTTGGTCTAGAAACGGATTCAAACCGGCAATTCTATGTTTGATGACGCGACCTTTATTTTCAAGCTCCTTAATTTCCCTTTGAAATTGAGATGATTGCAATTTTTTCAAAATTTGTATCTCGGCTTCAGAGATCTCCTTGTTACATAACGCACCATTGTATTTGTTGGCGGGACGAAAACGGCGACAGTACGCGACAATTCTACACAATTTAGCGTAAGATGAAAATCTATATAAGATTTCTAGATTACCCGACGTCGTTGTTAAACAGGTGTTCTTTTTTAGTTCGGGAACTTCGCAACTTTGTATGATATCATTAGGCCATTGATTCTCATTGTCGATTAACCACGAAGGGCCTGCCCGCCACGTTTGATTTTGTAAGAAAACGAGAGGAAGTTGGCCTCTTGAGACCGCATCCGCGGGATTATCTTTTGTTCGGATATGTTTCCACTCTACTGTCTCAGTGAGGTCTCGAATCTCCGTGACTCGATTAGCTACGAACATCTTAAGTTTATGTGTTTCAGTCTTGAGCCAGTGCAACGCTATGGTCGAATCGCACCAAAAAATTACCCTGTTAGGAACGAAATTTAACGTATTGATTACTTCATGGTATAATCGTGCTAACAATAATGCTCCACAGAGCTCAAGACGTGGAATGGTCACGGGCTTTAACGGCGCAACTCGCGATTTAACGCACAATAAACGCGATAACACGGCGTCTTGGTTATTCTTTGAGCGTACGTAAATACAAACGCCATATCCGACCCTGCTAGCATCACAAAAGCCATGAATCTGTATATTAGAGTGATTTTCTATTAACAGCTTACGATCGAAGGAAATGTGGTCCATCAATTCCCACTGACGCGTAAACTCGGACCATTCATTGAGAATGATTCGCGGAACGGGCTCATCCCAGTGTATTCCGCACCGCCACACGTCTTGCATTAATCTCTTGGCGAATAGTACAACCGGGCCTAATAAGCCTATAGGATCAAAAATCTTCGCGATCTCCGATAACACTCTTCGCTTTGTCACCTGCTCGAAACTTTTAATTGGGTTAGTAGTGTAGGAAATTTGGTCGTCTCGCGTGTTCCATATTATGCCTAACGTTTTCAATGCCCGGTCTGTATTTAAAGTAAAACTCGCGTGTAGTGCATTAGCCTCTAAGTCGTTTATGATGCGTTCGTCATTGGATACCCACTGTCTAATAACGAAACCGCCGCGTGCCAATAACTCGGTCACTTCGACTCGAATCCTACGGGCCTCATCGATGGATTCAGCGCCGGTCAATAGGTCATCAACGTACAGATGAGATTTGAGGATCTCTGCCGCTCTAGGAAAAGTTTCTCGTTCATCATCAGCCAATTTTTTAATCACGCGGATTGCTAAAAATGGAGAGGAGGAAATACCGAATGTAAGAACGTTAAGTTGAAATGTTTTGACTACGCCGCCCTGGCGCCACAAGATCCGCTGATATCGCCGGTCGTCCTCGTGTAATATCACCTGGCGATACATTTTCTCGATGTCAGCAGAGATAACATACACGAAAGCGAATCAAGTGTAGGAATAATTTTGCTTGTATTGTAGGACCTGTCATTAATATGTCATTTAAGGACATACCGGTATTGGATTTCATTGACGCGTCGAACACTATCCGGACCTTAGTGGTATCGCTCTCTTCCTTCATTACCGCGTGGTGAGGCATGTAATAACCGCGATCGTCCGGATTGCGAATCAATGACATGTGTTCTAGCCGTAAGTATTCTTCGAAGATCCGCTCGTATTCGTTTCTTAGAACCGTGTTTATGCTCAGTTTGCGCTCCAGAGACAACAGACGTCTGAATGCCATCGATCTAGATTCGCCGAGAACCTTATTTGTTTTGCGAAAAGATAAACGAACTACGTATCGCCCGTCATGAAGGCGCGCAACGGTATTCGCGAAGTGTGCTTCACAGTCGGAATCTTCCTCCGATTTTATTTCGTTTCCTGTGATTTCGTCTATTGACCAAAATTTTATCAATTGACTGTCTAAATTCATCATGCAATATGTGCCTTCTGACGATAATTGTGGGGGTGTTCCGCCGGCTATTACCCATCCTAAGCGTGTATTTTGAAGATGCAAATCGTATCCTTCGCCAGATAAATCGATCCGACCGTCGGTCAGTAAAGACAAGGTCGCGCCCGAGCCTATTAACAAACCGACGGGCCGCGGTAAATAAAATTCGGGGTCCGCTAATTTAACGTTTCGCGGTAATTTTAGTGCGTCTCGTGGAAAGATTTCCGCTGGTACTAGATTAGCGATCATCGATATCGTTAAGCATGTTAAATCCTTGCGGAAATTTTTGCATAATGATTGTATAGTGATCCGCACCACGCCCCTTGAAATAGTGTTGACGGCATTGATTGCGCTAATCGTTGATGGTTTTTTAATTATTTGTGTATTCAACCGTCTCGCGACGGATTCTGATATAAAATTTGCCGTAGAGCACGTATCCAAGAGTGCTCGACATTTAATGCTGTTGTGATTATCGTGCTCAGGGCCGTGTATACGTATTAATGCGCTCGTCAAAAGTTGTGAATAAGGGCGTGGTGTGGTCGCGAGACTCGTCGCGCGGTGGTCGTGTAGTTCGTATAGTCATTTAAATTCGACTGTCGCGGGATTAGGAAGATTCGCATTGTCCGTTCGATTCTCGTCGTGTAAGAGGGTGTTGTGACGCTTCTGACATATCGTGCAAAGCGAAAATTTACACGGTGTCCCACGATGGGAACGTAAGCAATTATAGCACAATTTCGCCTTTCGCACCGTGTCAATACGATCCGCCACGCTTAATTGCTTGAATCCGTTACACATGTACAACGGATGTTTTTTGCCCTTACACACCGCGCAGTTATGCGAGGTTTTTGTTATAAAAACGCGATTTGGAATGTCGATTTTTCTCTTTTTGATCGGGGGTTCTCCCTTAGCTTTATTTGATTCTACCGATTTTGCTCGTTCTCGTCTCGATACGCACACCGCTGTTTTATACAGAAATTCGTACATTTCTTCTAGTTTAGGGAGAGTCTCTCGATTTAGCGTGATTTCCCACTTGTCTAATGTGGATCTCGGTAATTTACCCTCAATGAGATATATGATCATTTCCTACCGATTGCGACACCTAATGTGCTTAACGACGCGACATGCTGCTGAACGTCGTCGGCGAGCTTTGTTAGACCTTCCGTAGTCTCCCTATCTAACACCGGCAAGTTCACAATGCTTGAAATGTGACGCGTGACTAAAATCCGTTTGACCTCATAGGCGCGCTCTAATAGCTCACAAGCCTTCGCATAATTTTCGTTATCGATCGCGAATATTTTAATCTTGTTGCTGGCTTCACCTGTCAACGCGGATTTTAAATAATGCAACTTGTCGACGTCTGTTAGATCGGTACGCGAGCCTATCATGTCAAAGAACGCGTTTTTAAACGTCAACCAATTTTCGAACTTGCCGTCAAATGTCGGTAAAGGAGCCTCGGGCAATTTAACGCGTCTTTTAGTGGTTATCACGGCGTTCGCGTTTTTAACTGTCGATTCATCACTCGCTACGTTATCGATCTTGTTTGCTGTATCCGCCGCGTTCAACTTGTCCTCAACGCGACTCGCGAGTATGTAGAAACGATCTTGGATGTTTGCATATTCGGTCTGGTGTGCGTCGCTTGAGTCTAATACCGCAAGTTCATCGTTGAAATCCTCGAACGCGTGAAACTGATCCGACAACCGTTTAATGCGCAGTCTCAAAGCACTGTCTTCCGTGTCGCCTTTGTCGAGGAGATTAGCCAAATTCGTGATTTGTGATTTCAATGACGTCCGTTTTTGAACAATGAGTTTAATTCTGTCAGCCATATCACTGTGTTGTATAACGAATGAAATCGTTGACTTACGTTCGTGCGATTACACCGTCTGAATCGCTGTCGTTGGAACTGCACCCTGCCGAATCGCAAGATTTAGTCAGGCGTCTCGTGACTGGCTGTCGTCTGTGGGGTTCCGTGACCTCACAGGAGGCACCTCTTTAACTCAGTGGTAGAGCACTGGTTTCGTAAACCAGGGGTCGTGAGTTCATACCTCACAGGAGGCACCAAATGTTTTGTATGAATGAGTACATCATAAACGTTTGAATGTGTATTTATTCTTTC
>NW_017297297.1:0-543 GCF_001594075.2 Trachymyrmex cornetzi | reverse complement strand
CTCTTTGTGATATTCTTTATTAGAAAGCAATAAAGCTCTATCAACCAAACTAAATATTATTGCTTTCTTTTGAGACATAGGATGGTTAGAAAAAAAATTGATAAATCTACCTGAAAAGATCGGTTTCTGATACCAATCGAAATTTAGTTGTTCATTAATGACCTTTATTTTTACATCTAGAAAGTTAAGAGAAGTACCACCTATATAAATTTGTGATGAGTTCATGTTTAAACAAGAAAAATCTTGTTTTTTCTTTTTCATTAAAGAAAGGGAAAGGATTACAGCAAAGTTTAATTGGTTACTTAATAAAAAGAAAAAACAAATAATTCACAATATTAAGCCTATAAAAGTGACAGTTGATAATTCCAACAATCAGACAACACACACACATTCTTTACAACAAAGAAAGTTATTAAAACAAAATTCTTCTAGCATGCATGGTTCTCAAAAGAATTGTTTTTCTTCTAATTGTAATTATTTTGATATGGTGGATGTCAGTAATTCAGAGGTTCCTAATATTATATTTCCAGAATCCTTCTCTAA
>NW_017297296.1:3464-5568 GCF_001594075.2 Trachymyrmex cornetzi | reverse complement strand
ATTTAGAGAGAGACACATACAAAAGAAGATTTTTTATAGACGCGGATTTCGATTCTGAACTTAAAATTTGAAATTAAAAAATGCCTAAACTAATATGGTGTACGTAAAAGGTTTCAAATACGTTGATTTAGATTAAAAATGAAAATTTGAAGAAAAAGATGATTAATATTTTTTGTCGTTATTCAAAAATTGAGTAAATATTTATGTCAAATAATGTAAGTATAAAGTATTGATGGAAATGTTTCGAAATTCAAAAATTTTATTTCGTCACAAAAAGACGAATCACAACTGAAACACCATTTAATTAGGAATTCATGTCAATTTAATATGAACTATTATATAGATCAATATATAAAAATAAAGATAAGTTAAGGTCACCTGAAGTCAGCGCATGCGTAGTGCGCGATTACGATTGGGCTAGTGAGAATGTAAAATTGACATGTTATCTATTAAGACATTATGATACATTTAAAGTTCATGAATGATACACACTAATATAATTTATAAAATCGAATGTATAAAGAATGTGACACAATATATGTAGTCAAATGGGTAGGACTATAAAAACGAGAATTTATGAACATAAAAACCATATCAATTGGAAAAAAGAACAAAAATCTGTAATTACCGAAAATCGTCTGAAACAATCATATGAATTTAATTAGGATAACATTAAGATATTGGACAAAAATTTAAAGAGTATAAATATACAGTCAGACATAAATTTATTACACAAAGCTTATAACAATTTTTTTTATTAACAATTGGTTGATTGTACTCTTCAATATTTCCCTTATTTATAGTTATTTGCTACGCACAAGACCGACAACTATGGTGTGGAATCATATAGCACCCCACACCCAAAATTTTGCTTCTATAGCTCGGCAACTAAAGTATGGAAATCCATGGAAATCAATGGAATTCCAAAACAATTCAAGAATTGGATTAAAAATCAACTTTGAACTTTTTAAAATGTTGTACATGGAAGCCGACCGATATTTAATTGTGATAACAGTACAATTGTACGCATAACAGATTCAACTTGTAGGGATCATTTTTATAATTGATTTTTTAAAAATCGTAAAGAAAATATATGGTTAGACCTTAAACTTAGAGGAAAGTTGCTGAATGCGTACCACTTAACATATTTTTTATTATATTTCTCATTTAGAACTGATTTGTGTGTAAATGAAGGTTAGAAATTGTACTTTGATATTTCAAATATCTATTATTATACGTTTTATCTTCTATCAATACCAAATTAATTTACTGGAAGTCTTTTTGCAACATACTACAAAAGGTCCAATTTAGGCAACCGATTTCCTAAATCGTACCTGTAAGTATCCCAAATCGTACCTCTTTGAAATTGACAAAATATAAATATTATTCCTAATTATTCTTATGCAGGCGTTTGGAAACATTACTCGGATGAATCATGATTGTTTTATCTTTTATGTTGTTCCAAAGCAAGGACAAAAGGATGCATCCGAGGCACTATTACCTATATCATATTGCAGCCATATGGCTGCAATTCCGATTTCCGAATGAAGCCACATTTAAGTGGTGGTACGATTTAGGAAACTTAATTGATTTTATAAAAATATTTATTTAATCTTTGTAATGGATGTAAATATGTATATCAATGAATGTAAATTGATATCGGCTATATAAATTGATCAAAAATTAACATTTATTATATCTGATTTTTTAAAATATTTTTTAATTCATTAATATCTAAGTAATTTATTGTTCGAATGTTATGTTCTATGTTATTAATAAAATTGATCATTGTTGATTGTACATTATTAATTAGTAAACAGAAGTTTTCCTCAAGCTGTAAAAGTGTTTGTACATAATTCGGTATAAGATAGCACTCAAATATATATTGCATATTCATTGTACATACATGTGGAAATAGTGTATACCCATTGGATATCCACGAAACTTTAATTAATATCCAATGTATCCCCATTGCATCATCAAATTGATTCCAGCATAGATCCATTTCATGTCCATAGAATGTACATCCGCACATCCTATGTATGTCCGATGAATATATTCCCATGGATGTATCTTATACATTACGAATATCCATACGATGTAC
>NW_017297296.1:1700-3008 GCF_001594075.2 Trachymyrmex cornetzi | reverse complement strand
ACCGCCTCGATGCGACACGACTCTACTCGACACGTGAATCCCGGAAACGGACTCTACTCGGTCACCACTACCGGAAGTCAGCTCGGCGACGCGACAACGTGACCATTCTACGCGTTTCTACGCGACTCTACTATACTCGGAAACCGGAAGTGACTCTCTTGTGGCGAGAGGAACGAGCACGACTCGGCCCCCGATACTCTCCGAACGACTCTAATTTCTGTCAACTCGGCAATGAATATGATTCCCCTTACTCCGATCATCGAAACGCGACAGCTAATTATCTCCAAGGCTCGGGAGGATGGCACGTGGCTCGCGGTTCCGTAGCTCTACACGGCGGCCATTGCGCCGATCTTTCGTTACGAGGTGAGCTGGCTTACGTGCGATCCACCCGGCGACGTACCCCGGTCGGCAGCTTTACAAGCGGCGACGCTCGTCTCACCCTCGTTGTCTGCTTTGTCCTCTTAGCCTCCTGTCGCCAATCTCTCGATGGTCCTTTGCGTCCTCGTACTCGGCCTCGGCGACGGCGGTCTCGTGCTCCCTTTACAAGACACTCGACTCGCTCGTCTACAGAAAGAGTGAGGCCCGGGAGCTCCCGGCGGATTTTCGCAGGCTGCTTAGCGCTCCCCCTCCTCCTGCGGGGGGAGGCAGTCACGCTGATTAGCTTCCACGTGTCACGATATCCGCGCGTGCCGTGCAGGCCCGCGCGGCCT
This sequence comes from Trachymyrmex cornetzi, assembly GCF_001594075.2. Classification (NCBI taxonomy): domain Eukaryota; kingdom Metazoa; phylum Arthropoda; class Insecta; order Hymenoptera; family Formicidae; genus Trachymyrmex; species Trachymyrmex cornetzi. Next base: position 2,298 of record NW_017297296.1, on the reverse strand, counting down.
TGAATCCTGGCTCGCACGAGCGCGCAATGAATGTCCCTGGCAAGGGTGGCGTCTCGTCTCACGGCCCCTGCACTTCCTGGCTTGGCGGAGGAGATCGGGATGGATTTCCTTCTCGCTTCCCGTCGGGGCCCTATGTTCCCGACGGACGTCCATCCGGTCCCTCAAGGGTGGCCGGGACTTCTGACCTCCTCCGGTGCTCTGCAAGGGGTGCATGGTGAAAGCGTGATTCCTTTCGTAGGCGACCGCGGTTACAAGTAATGATATGAAATAATACAACCTGCTTATCCGGGCTCCCGGATGTGTGTCCTTCTCTCTTCGCTTCTTCGGCCTTCCCTCCGATACTGTCCGTCTTCTGTCTTCCTTCCGAGAGTGGCGGGCGAGACGGCACGACGATACAATGAAAGGTCACAGCAGCTGCCGAGCGTGATCCGTGGCGCTTCTACGCTTTCTGATACGCTTGATCATTACGCAAAAGAAATGCTACTACAAAAGAATCAAAATCTGCCAAGCAAATTAAATGACGCGAATTTTAACACACGTTCGCTGGTGCGTTTGCACGCGCGCTCGCGTGCGCGCTCGCCTACGCGCTCGCCCTTCG
>NW_017297296.1:685-1348 GCF_001594075.2 Trachymyrmex cornetzi | reverse complement strand
ATCTCATCGTGTTGTAGTTTGCGCGAAGCGTAATCGGGTACTCTCCACCGTCGTCATCGTTGTCGTTGTTGCTATTGTTATTGTTGTTGTTGTTGTTGTCACCACGCACTACGTCAACAGTTTCAAGCGCGTCACGGCGCGGACGTTTCCGTAAAATCGCGCGTTTCAAAAATTAGAAGATTAGTTGGGAACAAAATCATACGTTGATATTTGTTAAATAAAAACACATTTATGGACATTTCGATACGTACATACAATGTACATACATTGTCCGTCGGTGAATATACATGGCATACCCGTGATGGTACATTCAGCGGACATACATGGAAAGCGCATTCGCGGATTTACATAGATGTACATACGACATACATAAGATGTCCGCCGATGAATGTACATTTACATCCATGATGGTATGTTCAGCAGACATACATGGAAAGCGCATTCGCGGATTTACATGGATGTATGTACGTACGACATACATACAATGTCCGCCGATGAATGTATATTTACATCGTATATGGATATACTATGGATGTTCATAGTATGTCCTTTAAAGTATATACATTATTTATATTTAGTAGCAAAGCAGAGAGTATTCTCGCCCATGGAGTACCCCGCGGGGTGAGGGGCCGGGGGGAAAACTGGGCGAGAGGGGTACTGTGG
>NW_017297296.1:0-529 GCF_001594075.2 Trachymyrmex cornetzi | reverse complement strand
CTGAGGGAGTTCGCGCGTTTTTTTTCGCGCCAACGCCCGTTCGCCCTCCCCTCCCCTCGACCCCCTCGCGTAAATCGGAACCCCCTTAGCCGTATGCTCGATCTCGCTCCCCTCGACTCGCGTATAGAATCCCCTGTCCCGTATGCTCGATCTCGCTCGCACCAACGCTCGCGTATCTGGAATCCCTCATGTGCCGTATGTTCTATCTCGCTCGCGCCAACGCTCGCGTCGATGAATTGATCGAGGATTTTTGGAAGGACACACTGTACCGTTCGATTGCATTTGCTCATACCAAACGCTCCATGCTGTTTACCTAACATTTATACTTTAGTGTTATGTTTTGTAAAGTAGTTTAATAAAATGATATCAAAAATAAGAATGATTTCCTTTTACGCAGTTTTGCATATTTTCCTGTTGGGATACCACATCCTTAACGAGAATTTTTTTATATTTTTTTATAATTAATTATCTATTTTTATGCAGTACGTTTTGATGGGGACTATGGTATATATAAACGCGTATGGGTGAG
>NW_017297295.1:32100-32404 GCF_001594075.2 Trachymyrmex cornetzi | reverse complement strand
TCGGGTTCATAATGCTTCGATGTGAATGATATTGCATATCTGAGTTGTGCTAGCCTAGCACAATTTAGGGTATATATCAAGAGTAAAGTACCCTAAATATCGTTGCGCCAGCGAATGTAACGGTTGTGCTGACTTGTGCTAGGCAAGCACAACTCAGATATGCAATATCATTCACATCGAAGCATTACGAACCCGAATTTTGAACAAAAAATGCTTACGTGAGCGGTCACGCTCAAGAGTAAAGTACCCTAAATATCGTTGCGCCAGCGAATGTAACGGTTGTGCTGACTTGTGCTAGGCTAGC
>NW_017297295.1:17190-30115 GCF_001594075.2 Trachymyrmex cornetzi | reverse complement strand
TCTTGAAAAAAGAAAAATATCTTTCAAAGGTGAATCTTTTGAAACAAGATTAAATGAATTATGTGATTTTATTAATAATTTATCATCTGATATCGTTTGTTTATTACCTACTTGTCACATGTGTAACAAACTTAAAGCTGTAATGTTGAGTCGAATTGCTTCAAAAGAAATATTTTTGATTGCTTTAGATATGATTGATTGTATTTCATATATGAGAGAAAAAAAAAGTAACAAAAGTCTTGTCAAATGATGATGATGATGATGATGATGATACTAGAACAGCTGTACTGTCAAAGCGAATTACAATTAAAATTGGAGCGAAAGTTATGATAAGACGCAATATTGATGCCAGTTTAAGCCGTGTAAATGGTACAATTGCTACAGTTATATCAGTTGTGCAGGATAAAACTACTGATTATATAGAAAAAATAAAAATTCTAGAGTATTTTATTGAAAGTGTAAGTGTTAAATTTCCATTGATAGATAGAGTATATGTTATTAGAAAACAATTTCCATTATGTTTGAGTTATGGTATTACCATTCATAAAAGTCAAGGATTGAGTTTGCAAAATGCTATTATGAATCTAGGTAATAATGTATTTAGTTGCGGTCAGATTTATGTTGCATTATCTCGAGTAACATTTCTTGATGGACTGCACTTAATTAATTTTGATCCTTCATCCGTTTGCTAGTGAAAAAGTTATTCTAGAATATAATCGATTGAAACAAATACATAATTCAGAATCAGAAATGATCACTATTTCAAAACAGCGTTATCGTAAAGTTAAAGATGTTTCGTGGACATTATCGAAAGTAATTACTTTCGTTCAAGAATCAGGTCAAAAAGAAGTTCCATTAAAAAATACTGCTTGGGTTATACGCGGTTTTCGAAATATAGACAAGGTTTCATGTTATGCGAATGCAGTATTACAATGTTTATTAAATTTACATATTTTCAGAAAAGAATTATTAAATTATGATAAACTTGATGTTTTAAATGTGTTCACGCATCGATATGAACATGGAATGAATACTTTGAATACTTATGAAATACGGCAATCTTTAGGAGAGTATTTCTCGGTTGCTAATAAACGAAATGCATTAGGATTTCTTACAGTTCTTTGCTCAAAATATGATTATATAAAGAGTATGGTAGAACATCAAGCTACTTCTACTTATCGATGCAAATCATGTGGTTATACAAATGTTACTACTAATACTAATATCTATGTTTCAATTTCTATTAATAATCTGAAGAAGAAAAGTTATAAAAATACATTTTCATAACATTGGTGTCAGACGTTTGATAAATTATGTGAATGTTATGGAAGAAATGATATATTATTTAAAAGTGAATTAATTTCGACAAAAGAAATACTTATTATCAACTTAATATCATTTTCTTCAGATGATAATAAATTAGTAAAGATAATACACAAATTTAGTTTACGTACAGTCCCGACAGCAAAAATAATAATAGCTGGACAGACATATAAAGTTATGGGTGCTATATTCCATTATGGTTTGTGTATCGACGAGGGTCATTATATAAGTACGTGTAGAGAAGGCACATCTTGGATTGAAATTGATGATGCGCAAATTATAAAAATACAATGGCCTAGAAGTACTAAAGATGTTTCCATATTATTTTTACAGAAAAATGTTATCAAAAACATATAATAAGCAACATATATATTTATTTAAAACCACTTTAGATTGAGACAATTTGTATTCCTAATTCGAAAGTCTTCTTATTCCAATCTCGCAAAGAAAAGTAATAGTAATTTGAACTTTTCTTTACAAAAATTATTTTATTGAAGGTCTTCCTATGCTCAAATAATAATTGTTTTAGGCCCGGTTGCACCAACGTTACTATGACTTTAAGCGAGACTTTAAGCGAGACTCTATCTATTTCATTTTAAAGCTGAATAACAGACATAGATAGATAGTTTAAAATTAAAGTAATGTTGATGCAATTGGACTTTAATTTTGTTCAAAAAATTATTACATAAAAATAATAGATAATATGTACGAATACCAGACAAATTATTAAAAAAGATCAAATAGTTACAGCATTAACTCTACTTAAAGAATTACTATAAGTAATATCACAAAATCCTTAATACTATATAGTACAGATGACTGTTGTTTTTATAAACATTGACATTTTATATTACAATTCTAAAACGATGGGGGAGGCGGTGGTATTTTTTAAAATTATATACAAACTTACCCTTTTAAAAACAAGGTAAAAAAGGCGCTAAGAGAGTGTGCTCATCCAATAAAACTATTTTATGGTAAAAAATCTAACAATAAAACTATTTTTCTATGTTGCAGCTAATATAATTCTGATTAGCTGAAATGCATTAGCTACTATAGCTGTGAAATTTGCTAATATATACAAAGGATTTGCTGCTGTAGCTAATATTATAAGAGCGGTGCGTAGATTTAAGGTTATAAAAGCGATGCGTAGATTTAAGATAGATTTAAGATTAGATTAAAAATTGATAATACTTGTAATTGTGATTGTAATTTTAATGTTCATTAAAACTAATGACACGTATCATTTGTATCTTTATCAAATTAATTAAATTCTACCAAATTAAAAAGTAAAACCCAATCTTTTTTTGTTATTTACCTAACTCCAATAGTATGTATCATGTGTATAAAAGATTCTCTCTATTTACTTAACTTTAATGATATGTGTATACATATCATGTGTATAAAAGATTTGATATCAACAACAGGCGCCAAGTTAAACTAGTACATTTATTATTTACTTAATTCCAATGATATACCTATTATTTCTGTAAAAGAAAAAGATTTGATATCAGCAATGGCGAAAAGTTGAATGGAATTATATTTACTTAACTCTAATGATATGTATCGTGGGTATAAAAGATTCTCTCTATTTACTTAACTTTAATGATATGTGTATATCATGTGTATAAAAGATTTGATATCAACAATAGACGCCATGTTAAACTAGTACATTTATTATTTACTTAATTCCAATGATATACCTATTATTTTTATAAAAGAAAAAGATTTGATATCGGCAATGGCGTATAGTCGAATGAAATTATAAAATTTTTATGAAGTTAAATGCTATGATGTATGTGCAAGCAAATAATCCAGACAGGTATGCAATTTATTTAGTAAAAGAAAAACCCAAGTGGTACTATTTTTATCTTTATTATTCACTTAATTCTAATGATGTGTATCATGTGTATAAAAGATTTGATATCAACAACTGGCACCAAGTTAAATTCCATAAAATTATATGTATTATTCGTATAAAAGATTTGATATCAGCAACTGACGCAAAGTTGAATCCTATAAAATTTGTAATAATAAGTTTTATATTAATCTAGGCTAATAAGAGTCAACGCGGAAGGTGTGTAATAAAATAAAATTTTTAACAAGTAAAATTGTTACTCCATTTGATCTACAGATGTCTGTCTTCTTTATTTACAGTCTTGAGAACTCACTGAACGTTTCAACTCTTTTTCGAGTTTTCTTCAGTAATATTCTTACATTGGATTTCGCGAATGGACATAGTAGATAGAGTCACTCACAGGTTGCCAAATTTTAGATCTACTTTGTAGAATTAATAGAATTAATTATTTACAATTGCAATCATTGTAGATTGAGATTAATTTATATATCTAATTCTTTAAAAATATTTTTATTCAATCTTCCTATTTCAAAACAAGAAATAATAATTTAATTTTCTTCCAACATTATAAAAATTATCACTCATAAAATTTATTTACACAAATATACTTCACAAGTTACTTGAACGTGTGTAGTCGGTCTAACAACATTGTTGCACCAAAGAAATGAAACCTAGTGATATGTACTTTGTATTTGAAATCTTCTTATATCACGTGGTAATAGGTTATTCAATTTTCGCTAAAAATATTATATCAAAAAGTTATGTTACCTCACTTAACTAAAGCGTTACAAAGAATTTAAAGAAGTAACAGAACAAAAAAAAATTAATTTAAATAAAAGATTTTTCACGTAAAAACACTTGGAGCTGTTAGATCGAATATTAAAAACAATAAAGAATATGTATAGTTTAATCAGAAATTATAGAAAATCAAAGCCTTACACGGTCTAGCTGGATCTTAATGCTTGTATGATTTTTTACGTGAATTTATATACTACGTATGTAGTCCCACAGAAATGCGCGCCGAAAAATTTCCGGTCTTGAAACGCTAACTCTACTAAACTACCGCAGTAATATCACGAGTTAAATTGACTAGCAATTTTTAACAAATTTTTTGATGCTTATTCGCATCTTCGAAACGATCTTAATAATGATGAATAACATATTAAAAACTGTAAATAATTAATTCTTATTGCGAAAAATATTACCTCGGCCGGGAGTCGAACCCGGATCTCTTGCATACCGTGCGAGCGTCCAGAGCCTTTAGACTACCGAGGCCTTAGTAACATTCTTCGCAATAATTGGTATATGAAAGAACAACGTCTCTTTAGGCGACGTAAATAAATAATATAATATATTATAGGACCGTACATGTGATAACACAAACTATAGAAAATCAAAGCCTTACACGGTCTAGCTGGATCTTAATGCTTGTATGATTTTTTATGTGAATTTATATACTACGTATGTAGTCCCACAGAAATGCGCGCCGAAAAATTTCCGGTCTTGAAACGCTAACTCTACTAAACCAGCTCTACTAAACTAGCTCCAGCTAGACCGTGTAAGGCTTTGATTTTCCATAGTTTGTGTTATCACATGTACGGTCCTATAATATATTATATTATTTATTTACGTCGCCTAAAGGGACGTTGTTCTTTCATATGCCAATTATTGCGAAGAATGTTACTAAGGCCTCGGTAGTCTAAAGGCTCAGGACGCTCGCACGGTATGCAAGAGATCCGGGTTCGACTCCCGGCCGAGGTAATATTTTTCGCAATAAGAATTAATTATTTACAGTTTTTAATATGTTATTCATCATTATTAAGATCGTTTCGAAGATGCGAATAAGCATCAAAAAATTTGTTAAAAATTGCTAGTCAATTTAACTCGTGATATTACTGCGGTAGTTTAGTAGAGTTAGCGTTTCAAGACCGGAAATTTTTCGGCGCGCATTTCTGTGGGACTACATACGTAGTATATAAATTCACATAAAAAATCATACAAGCATTAAGATCCAGTTAGACCGTGTAAGGCTTTGATTTTCTATAGTTTGTGTTATCACATGTACGGTCCTGTAATATATTATATTATTAATCAGAAATGTTGCACCGAATCTATTTGGATTATGCACGTTTATATGACTTGTACATACATCTACAAGTGTTATCAGAAAACATTGTGACGGTATTATTTGTTCGCATGTACACACGTTGATTACACTAGTTTACAGCAAAAAATTACTTTGGACCGGACTACGTGTCTTTTATAGGTTTTTGGATGCTCAAAACAATGCCGCAAACGAAAAAATTCTAGCACGTCGGATTTCCAAGATAATTGAGGTTTAATACTGAAAAAATAGCTTTTTTTGCAATATTTGACATTTTTTAATAAAGAAGGTCAACGTTATCTTGAAATTTCGATCAGAAGTCATGAATGTATTGTGCATTCCCTATAAAATGCATTTTTTAATTTCAATATCTTACTTTTTAGCCATGTTATGAACGATTAAAGATAGAAGCTATTTTGAATATGGTGACTCCAGCAACGTCATATGTTTATGCGGATTAATTTCTTAGGGTCACATTTTGATAACTGTACCTTAATACTTTTATGCACAGAACTATGAGACTAATCCACTGGTGTAATAAAAATACATCGTTGCTTAAAAAAAAAATGCAATTAGTAATATGCAACTACATATTTTTCATAAAACAACTCTCTCTCTCTCCCCTCTTTCTCTCCTCTCTCTCTCTCTCTCTCTATGTATGTATGCGTGTTGTTGTTGTTTTAAAATGATTTTAGCGTTACCGCATGCGCATATGATGCTGCCGTGGTTCTCATATTCGAAATAGCTCTTCTCTTTAATCGTTCATAACATGGCTAAAAAGTAAGGTATTGAAATAAAAAAAAATGCATTTTATAGGGGATGAACAATACATTCATGACTCCTGATCGACATTTCAAGATAACATTAACCTTCTTTATTAAAAAATGTCAAACATCGCAAAAAAGGCCACTTTTTAAGTATTAAATCTCAATTATCTTGGAAATCTGACGTGCTAGAATTTTTTCATTTGCGGCATCGTTTTCAACATTTAAAAATCTATAAGAGACACGTAGACCAGTCCAAAGTAATTGAAAAAAATAATTTTTTGTAAACTAGTGTTATTATTATTTCTGTCTCATTGTCTCATCTTAAATCTACGCATCGCTTTTATAATCTTAAATATACGCACCGCTCTTATAATATTAGCTACAGCAGCAAATCCTTTGTATATATTAGCAAATCTCACAGCTATAGTAGCTAATGCATTTCAGCTAATCAAAATTATATTAGCTGCAGCATAGAAAAATAGTATTATTGTTAGATTTTATCATAAAATAGTTTTATGGATGAGCACACGCTCTTAGCGCCTTTTTTTACCTTTTTTTAAAAAGGCAAGTTTGTATATAATTTTAAAAAATCCCACCGCCTCCCCCACCGTTTTATAATTGTAATATAAAATGTCAATGGGTATAAAAACGACAATCATCCGTACTATATGGTATTAAGGATTTTGTGATATTATTTATAGTAATTTCTTAAGTAGAGTTAATGCTGTAACTATTTGATTTTTTTAATAATTTGTCTGGTATTCATACGTATTATCTATTATTTTTATGTTTTAATGAACATTAAAATTACAATCACAATTACAAATATTATCAATTTTCAATCTAATCTTAAATCTATCTTAAATCTACGCATCGTTTTTATAATCCTAAATCTACGCATCGCTCTTATAACGCATGTCTTACGAATCTAAAATTATCATATATAACGCACGCCGTATATATACTTAAATACTAAATCGAAACCGTATATCTATCTGAATGGTTTGTTTGCATATACATATATATTAGCTACAGCAGCAAATTCTTTGTATATATTAGCAAATTTCACAGCTATAGTAGCTAATGCATTTCAGCTAATCAGAATTATATTAGCTACAGCATAGAAATAGTTTTATTGGTAGATTTTACCGTAAAATAGTTTTATTGGATGAGCTCTTAGCGCCTTTTTATATATAATCTTTTTTTTAAAAAGGTAAGTTTGTGTACAATTTTAAAAAAAGATTTTATATTAGCTACAGCAGCAAATTCTTTGTATATATTAGCAAATTTCACAGCTATAGTAGCTACTGCATTTCGGCTAATCAGAATTATATTAGCTACAGCGTAGAATAGATTTTACCGTAAAATATATACATAAACGTTGTCCCCCACAAAAACCTACAACCCTCTCTACTCAACGTCAAGAACCCATCCAACAAAGACCTGTCTCAAGACATTATATTTGCACTTGCCAAAGGCCCTAACATCGCAGTGGCACCTAGAAAGGTTCCAAAAGAGATTATCAGCCAAACAAAGTCGACCGCCTCCCATCAGAACAAGCAGATAATATCCCCAGACAGGTAACCTTTTATCCTTTCCAAAGCTAAACCCCCTCCATCAAACATCACTAGACAAGAGCGATTGGCCCTTCAAGACCGGAACAGGGACACAGACATCATCGTGCTTCCAGCCGACAAAGGCAATACGACAGTAGTAGTGAACACATCAGACTATAAGAAAAAAATGGAGAACCATATGTCGGACAAAGCATACAAAAAGCTTGTTGCTCAATACACTGAGCGAATGAATATAATGCTTGTGGTAATGCGTAATTAACAATCTTTATTACTATGTATTTAGTACATGACGGTGTTACTCCCTGAGAACTCACACATAATGGCCGTCAACCCGACTACCACTCACTTCTTCATGCAACGCCCTCATCACTTGGCGATGCTTCACTAAACTAATAACGTTATCGACATAGCAGACGCGAACTTAAGAAATAAATGAAACAATTCTCTACATGCCGCTCCCCCTTGAAAGAACATTTTAAATACAAATAATAATTAAAATATACAAACATAAAATGCTAATAATAAAGTAGTCGTTACTTAGTTCTAAAGATATTAATTGGAGGCCAATTAAGTTGTATAAAGATTGAGTAAACAATTAAATGATAAACTATATCTAATCGGAAAATCCCTTATTTTCAGATTCTCAGAGTACTATTAATAACCTATACTAATAATAAACAATATTTTAAAAAATTGGAAGTTAACGATAGAATTGTTAATCTTTAGGCAAGGCGCAAATCCTTTTTACCGCTCGCTTGAGCATTCCTGATGCCGTACGAATGGTTACCACTCGGATTATTCCGTCTTTTCCTTGCTGCATCTCCTCGATACGCCCTAATCTCCATTGTAATGGTGGCATATTATCTTCTATCAGTAGTACCAAGTCACCTTTTTCCACCTGATCATTTCCCTTTTGCCAACGGGTTCTAGTCTGCAGCTGGTGCAGATATTCTTTCTGCCATCTTTGCCAGAAGTGCTGACATATTTTTTGAATATGCTTCCATCTAGTCAAATGGTTAGTTTGTGTCTCCAAGTAATTCCATTCGGCTATTCCTTGTAAAGGTGCTCCAATTAAAAAATGTGCTGGAGTGAGGGGGTTTAGGTCATTTGGATCCGCTGATAAGGCTGTTAAAGGCCTACTGTTTAATACACTCTCAATTTCTACTAATAGCGTATAGTATTCCTCATACGTAAAAATTAAATCCTTCATTGCGATCTTAAGATGTCTCTTTACACTCTTAACCGCCGCCTCCCACAGTCCACCAAAATGCGGCGAACGTGGTGGAATAAAATGCCACTGTATTTCTTGTGCGGCCAACTGCGATTCGATCTGATCCTTTTCTTTGCGTAGAAACTCATAGATTTCCTTCAACTCTCTTGCTGCACCCACAAGGTTGGTGCCATTATCCGAATATACGTGTGCGCACGTTCCCCGCCGGGCGCAAAAACGTCGAAATACTGACATAAAAGCTTCCATAGTCAGACTGCTCACCAGTTCGAGATGCACTGCCTTTGTTTTGAAGCATACAAAAACGACTACATATGCTTTGGTGACAGAAATCCTGCCTCTTCGATTACTTTGTCTTAGGTTGAAGGGGCCTGCGTAATCTACTCCGCATACTATAAATGGCCTGCTGGCTGTTGTAACCCTGGATTCTGGAAGATCTGCCATTATTAATTCCGGTATGTTTGGACGATATCGAAAGCATGGAATGCATTTCCTACCCACCTTCCTCGTTTCTCTCCTACCTGATAACGGCCAGTATCGTGTCCGCACAGCATTCAATAACTGTTGCGACCCACAATGGTGTAACTTTTTGTGTTCTTGTGCTAACAGAATCTCCGTAATGTGGTGTCTGGTTGGTAGTACTATTGGGTGCTTCTGATCCGCTGGGACGTCGGCTCGTTTTATTCTACCACCGACTCTGATTATGCCCTCCTCGTCTAAGAATGGGTTAAGAGCTGCGATTGGACTATTTGAATGCACTAGTTCCTGCCGTTTTAGATTATGTAACTCTCTAGGAAAGCATTCTTGTTGAACCATGCGGCAAATAGTGGTTTCGGCTCTCCTTAGCTCTTCGGTTGATAGCGTTTTCGACCTGGGCTGTTCTGATAATCTAATTCTCATCCTTTGGCAATAGGCGATAATTCTTTTTAATTTATCAAATGATGAATATCTGTAGAATCTCCTGCGATTTTGCCACCGTGATTATCACCTTCTCTTGTGTCTCTGTAATCTCCGTTGCAGTGTAACTCGCGATGTTGAGCCACTGATCTCTAGAAGGAAGCCAGTGCGGCCCATACCACCATAACTCATCCTCAATCAGTTCCTTCACCGTTGTACCTCTGGATAGCACATCTGCTGGGTTCTGTGACGATTGTACATGCCTCCAGTGACATCCTGTTGTTAAGGTCTGTATCTCTGTTACTCTGTTCGCATAATATATCTTCAACTTATGTGGGGAAGTAGCTATCCAGCTAAGTGTAATCATCGAGTCACTCCATAAAATGTGTCCTTTATAGACAGTTTTATTGCTTCAATTACTGTTGCGACTAATCGAGCCAATAGTAGAGCTGCACATAGCTCTAGCTTAGGCATGGACACTCTTTTCAATGGCGCTACCTTGGATTTTGAGCACATAAGGTAAGATTGATAGTTTCCCTGTTTAGTTTCATACACACAATAAATGCAAGCGCCATACGCCTTTTCTGAGGCGTCTCCAAAGCCATGAATGGTAATTGCTTGATTGAGATTCTGTGGATTAAAACATCTTCGTATCTGAAAACTATTAAGCTCTAATAATGAGTTATAATATTTTGACCAAGTCTCATAAAGCATACGCGGCACTCTCTCATCCCAACCTATGTTTAGTTTCCACAAGTCTTGCATGGTGATTTTGGCTGTAACAGTCACTGGACCAATTAACCCTAAAGGATTATAAATGCTTGCTATCTTTGATAGAATACTACGCTTAGTTGCCTGGTTATTTTCATTTAGCTTTACCGCGTACTGCAATGTATCTTCAGAGGAGTTCCAGAGCAAGCCTAATGTTTTTTGAGGCTGGTTGGCGTCCAAAACCAACAGATGCTCTTCCTCATATCATTGTGTCATTTCTTGCAATACTCTCGAATCACTAGCTCTCCACTTCCTGAGTGTAAACCCTGCGGCTCCCAGTAGCTCCGACAATTCTTTTCTTAACTCGATAGCCTGCTCTATGGTGGGGCTACCTGTTATTACATCATTCATATAGAAATCTTGTTCTAAGGCTTCCGCTGCTGCCGGTAGCGTGATTGCTTCGGGTTGAGTCGCCAGATGTTGCAGACAACGCATTACCAAGTACGGTGCACACGTTGTTCCATATGTTACTGTATTCAGGGTGTAAGTTTGAAGAGCCTCTGCTGAATCTTGCCTCCAAACAATCCTTTGCAAATTTCGATCTTCCATTGTCACCCATATTTGCCTAAACATCATTTTGATGTCCGCTGTTATCACATGCTGGTGTGATCGGAATCTTATCATTATACTCCACAGATTTTGTTGCAAATTAGGTCCACTTAATAATTTTTGATTCAGCGATGTTCCTGTTGATGACTTCGACGAATCATCAAAAACGACCCTTAACCTTGTTGTTATGCTATCGTTCTTTATCACTGGATGATGAGGTAGGTAGAATATCTCCTTTACTGCTTTAGAATCTGATGCTGCAACTAATGACATGTGTCCTAGTTTCTCGTAATTTTCTAAAAACTGGTGGTATTCTTCTCTTAATTGTGTCTGCTGATTGAGTCTTTGTTCTATTGCTAAAAATCTTTTGATCGCTGTAACTTCTGAATCTCCTAGTATGATAGTGTCATCCTTAGGTAATTGTACGATATATTTACCGTCTGTATCTCTCCTTACCGTCTGTAAGAAGAATTCTTCTGTCGCTTGATCTTGCGCTGAGTATCTATGCTCCGCCTTTCTTGGTTGTATTTCCTCTAGTTGCCAGAACTTTTCTAGCTGATGATTAAGATCATTACTAACGAGGTTACAGACTCGCGCAGTACTGTGTGCTCGTGTATCTACTAACTCTCTTCCTACTATCCATCCTAGTTGTGTCTCTTGCAGCCTAGGTAATGTGTTACTTAACTCCCACTGCCTAGTGCCTAATATTTTCCAAAAAATACTGCTTCCCAATAGAATATCTATCTCTCCTGGAATCTGAAAACTGGGATCTGCCAAACTTAATTCTGAAGGAATATTCCAAGATTGCGTATCAACTTTTACCTGTGGAAGCTTAACTGTTATAGTAGGCATAACTAAACAATTTTCTACAGCCGTAAATTCGTTGTGCATTGATTTAATTTTTAATTTTACTGACTCCCTTGCTGTGACGCGCGTATGGCTAATGCCACTAATCGGAACAATATTCTCTGTAGTTCTTAAACCTAGTTTTTGTACAATATTCCTAGTTATAATATTGCTTTGGGATCCAGGATCTAACATAGCTCTGCAAACATTCGACCTGCCCTTCTCATCGCAGATATTCACCTTAGCCGTTGCTATAAAAACTATTGAATCGGGCCCGTTGGTCGCATGCACGGTTATCCTTGTTTCCTTATCGGTAACAGCGCAATTTTGTACTGGACCTTTCGTCGGACCCATCTCACTAGAACTGGTCCCTTTTTCTGTGATCTTTAATGTCTGCCCTTGTGCTCGTCAATTTTCCAATGCTTCTTCCTTGTCTATATGTAACATAGTATTATGTTTCCTAGAACATAATCTACAAGAAGATGCCATACATGTTTGCTTAAAATGACCCTTACGCATACAATTTATACATAACTGGCGCTTTCGTATTTCAGCTAGTTTATCCGACACCGATAATGCCTTAAATCTATCGCATTTTGAAATATGATGTGAATCATTGCAATATACACATTTAAATTTTGGCACGGCTGCCATGGTTACCTTTTTAGTTGAATTTTTTTGCATCATAGATTTTACCTGTTCCGTTTTGCTCTTCGTACCTTCCACTAATTCTAATGTGTGAGCTCTATCGGCCAAATACTCCATAAACGTTTCCAGTGTAGGCATAGTATCTGGTGCATTTTTCCTAACCTCGAATTCCCAATCCTTTCGAGTAGCATAATCCAATTTATCGATAAGTAAATAAATAAGGATGGTATCCCAATGAGTGACCGGCTGTTTTAGTACTTCCAAAGCTCTAACATGGGTACGCACCGCATCGATAAAACTTCTTAATGAAACATGATTGCTTTTACTTACTGGCTGTAACTCAAAAAGTTCTTTAATATG
>NW_017297295.1:14696-16401 GCF_001594075.2 Trachymyrmex cornetzi | reverse complement strand
TGGCACGGCTGCCATGGTTACCTTTTTAGTTGAATTTTTTTGCATCATAGATTTTACCTGTTCCGTTTTGCTCTTCGTACCTTCCACTAATTCTAATGTGTGAGCTCTATCGGCCAAATACTCCATAAACGTTTCCAGTGTAGGCATAGTATCTGGTGCATTTTTCCTAACCTCGAATTCCCAATCCTTTCGAGTAGCATAATCCAATTTATCGATAAGTAAATAAATAAGGATGGTATCCCAATGAGTGACCGGCTGTTTTAGTACTCCCAAAGCTCTAACATGGGTACGCACCGCATCGATAAAACTTCTTAACGAAACATGATTGCCTTTACTTACTGGCTGTAACTCAAAAAGTTCTTTAATATGCTTATTTATAATTAGCTTTCTATTTTCATATCTCTCTGTAATTAAACGCCATGCTACAACATAATTATCATCGGTGGTTTCTAAGGTATGTATAACTTGTAAAACGTCTCCGAATAAAGAACTGCGTAAATATTGGAACTTCTGAATATTTGTTAACCTTGTATTAGCATGAATAACTGATATAAAAGTGTCTTTATACATAAGCCATTGATCGTAATTATCATTGAATTGTGGAAGTTGCAACGTTGGTAACTTAACATTAATATTATGGGTATTGTCAACTACCTGTTGCCCTGGCTGCGGCAATGCCTGTACCGCTTGTCTCTCTCTTACCAATCGCTTCGCTATCGCCAAATGCTCAAAGTAAGCGTCTTCTATCGATTGCCGTTCTCTAGTCAATTCTGCATCCAACATCTGCAACTCCTCCTGGCTCGGTGCAGGATCCCGTGCTGCTAATGCTTCCAATTTAATTTCTGCTATAATCGTTTGTGCTTCATTGTATGCGTTATATAAATCCTCGGCTCGCTGTATCTGGCAGCTGCTCTGTTCTCTCTTGGATATGTTCTCGAACGAATCTAATAAAGGACGTAATTTGACCCTTTATATTTGTTCGCTTAGCTCTCAGTTTCGTCAGCGCTTCCATTTTGTCTTGTATGCTATGCCACGCCGTTACGATCCTCGTGGTACTAATGCTTCGTTTTCTTTCTTGATGACCAAAAAATCGCTCGAACTATTTTCCGAGCATCCGGCTCGAAGGACCAATGTTGCTCAATACACTGAGCGAATGAATATAATGCTTGTGGTAATGCGTAATTAACAAGCTTTATTACTATGTATTTAGTACATGACGGTGTTACTCCCTGAGAATTC
The DNA here is from genome assembly GCF_001594075.2 of Trachymyrmex cornetzi. Lineage (NCBI taxonomy): Eukaryota > Metazoa > Arthropoda > Insecta > Hymenoptera > Formicidae > Trachymyrmex > Trachymyrmex cornetzi. Next base: position 15,162 of record NW_017297295.1, on the reverse strand, counting down.
ACACACAATGGCCGTCAACCCGACTACCACTCACTTCTTCACGCAACGCCCTCATCACTTGGCGATGCTTCACTAAACTAATAACGTTATCGACATAGCAGACGCGAACTTAAGAAATAAATGAAACAATTCTCTACAAAGCTTGACAAAGATCCAACACAATCGCACAGAACACCAAGATCCTAGTGGAGAAAAGCAATATTCCCAGTAAAACCAAATGAACATTAAAACCTACAAATCATCTCCCACCGAGATATAGGGGAAAGTTGCTGAATGCGTACCACTTAACGTATTTTTTATTATATTTCTCATTTAGAACTGATTTGTGTGCAAATGAAGATTAGAAATTGTACTTTGATATTTCAAGTTCCTATTATTACACGTTTTATCTTCTATCAATATCAAATTAATTCACTGGGAGTCTTTTTGCAACATGCTGCAAAAGGTCCGATTTAGGCAACCGGTC
>NW_017297295.1:12373-13470 GCF_001594075.2 Trachymyrmex cornetzi | reverse complement strand
CCAGTACGCATTCAGCAACTTTCCCCTATACCAGGTATGTAAATATGAAACCGGAATTTACCAATAGATGGCCATAGCTGTCAATATAGTTGCCGACAGACCGCGTCATTGACGCCATTTCCTTGTTCTGACATCTGACAAAGATTTTCAACTCTCAACAATACAATTTTCATACAACAGTATAATTTGTAATAGCCTTGAACATGTCGAATTTCGTGCCTGGAAACTACGATTTGCGGACAGCATTGATTTTCTGTTACCATTTGAAGAAAACTGCTGCAGAATCGCATCGAATGCTTGTCGAAGCTTACGGTGAGCATGCTCTTGGTAAATCACAGTGCTTCGAGTGATTTAAAAAATTCAAAAGTGACGATTTTGATGTGAGAAACAAAGAACGTGGAAAACCACCGAAAAAGTTTGAAGACATCGAATTGCAAGCATTATTGGATGAGGATGACGCTCAAACTCAACAACAACTCGAGGATCAATTGAATGTGGCACGAGAAGCTGTCTCCATACTTTTGAAATCCATGGGAAAGATCCAGAAGATGGGAAAATGGATTCCACATGAACTGAATGAAAGACAGCAGGAAAACCGAAAAACCACTTGCGAAATGCTGCTCGCCAGGTACAAAAGAAAGTCATTTCTCCATCGAATTGTGACTGGCGATGAAAAGTGGATATATTTTGAGAATCCTAAGCGTAAAAGATCATGGGTAACTCCAGGCGAACCATCGACATCGACTGCAAGGCCAAATCGCTATGGACGGAAGACAATGCTCTGTGTTTGGTGGGATCAGAAAGGTGTGATCTATTATGAGCTGCTAAAACCTGGCGAAACCGTTAATACTGACCGCTACTGACAACAAATGATCAATTTGAATCAATCTTTGCGTGAAAAACAACCGGAATATCAAAAAAGGCAACACAAAGTGATTTTGCTTCATGATAATGCACCATCACACACAGCAAAACTGGTCAAGGAAACGATTGAGGCGTTTGGTTGTGAAATACTTTCGCATGCGGCTTACTCACTTGGCTCCAAGACACACAGTGATCACGCTACAAGACACACTTCATTGAAGCTAATATTATTT
>NW_017297295.1:6213-10686 GCF_001594075.2 Trachymyrmex cornetzi | reverse complement strand
TATACAGGGTTTGTCCGAAAAGTAATAGGACTGAGTGGATTAAAAAAAATTTATTGAGCCGATCGTTACAATTCTTTAAAAACTTTCAAAATATGCTCCTCCTGCGTCGATACAACGCTGCCAACGCGATTTCCAAGCATCGAAGGCGTCACGGTAGGCATTTTCCGGAATGGCCTTTAGAGCCGCGGTGCAAGCTGCTTTGATCCCCTCTGTCGTCTCAAAATGCTGTCCTTTCATCGGTCTTTTCAGGCGAGGAAACAAAAAGAAGTCCGGGGGGGCCACATCTGGGCTGTAGGGCGGCTGGGGAAGCGTTGGGATGCCTGCCTGGGCCAGGTAGCTGGTCGCAAAAAAGGAGGTGTGAGCTGGGGCGTTGTCATGGTGCAACTTCCAGTCGGCTGCGATGTTTTCGGACTCGATTCACCCTTCTTTTGAGTCTCTTGAGCACCTCCACTTAAAATTGGCGTTGACGGTTTGTCCAGGAGGAACAAACTCATGGTGGACGATGCCTTTGATGTCAAAAAAGACAATGAGCATCGTTTTCACTTTGGATTTGCTCATTCTTGCCCTCTTGGACATGTGTGAAAGTGACCCCCACTTTTTTGATAACGTAATCACAGATGACGAGTCTTGGGTATTTGAATACGATCCCGAGACAAAGAGGCAATCTTCCGAATGGCACACGACGGCATCTCCTAGCCCAAAGAAGGCAAGAATGAGCAAATCCAAAGTGAAAACGATGCTCATTGTCTTTTTTGACATCAAAGGCATCGTCCACCATGAGTTTGTTCCTCCTGGACAAACCGTCAACGCCAAATTTTACGTGGAGGTGCTCAAGAGACTCAAAAGAAGGGTCAATCGAGTCCGAAAAGACATCGCAGCCGACTGGAAGTTGCACCATGACAACGCCCCAGCTCACACCTCCTTTCTTGCGACCAGCTACCTGGCCCAGGCAGGCATCCCAACGCTTCCCCAGCCGCCCTACAGCCCAGATGTGGCCCCCCCGGACTTCTTTTTGTTTCCTCGCCTGAAAAGACCGATGAAAGGACAGCATTTTGAGACGACAGAGGGGATCAAAGCAGCTTGCACCGCGGCTCTAAAGGCCATTCCGGAAAATGCCTACCGTGACGCCTTCGATGCTTGGAAATCGCGTTGGCAGCGTTGTATCGACGCAGGAGGAGCATATTTTGAAAGTTTTTATAGAATTGTAACGATCGGCTCAATAAATTTTTTTAATCCACTCAGTCCTATTACTTTTCGGACAAACCCTGTATATCATATTTTTGTAGTTATTCAAACTGCGCGCCGAAATTTTTCCGGACTCTACCTAACGCAATTAAACGACTGCAATAATATCACAAGTTAAATTAAAGTGACAATGTGCTGAAAAAAACCTTAAATAAATTTATTACGAAAAATATTACCTCGGCCGGGACTTGAACCCGGACCTCTTGTAATCCGTACGAGCGTCCTAAGTCATTAGACCACCGAGGCCTTAGTAACATTCTTCGCAATAACCAGTATATGTAAGAACGATAACGCTTGTTGCAGGCAGCGTATATAACCAATAATAAGATTTTTATTTGGACCGACAAGAATTAAGCATTAAGTATAAGAATATTCAAGCCTATGACGGTCAAAGCTAGATCTTTTTTGTCTAAACAATTCCCAGTGAATTATCTATATCCTCTATATGTACATGCACATATATCATATTTTTGTAGTGGCGAAGATTACAGGCAATGTAAGACGGTGTACCTGAATGGATGATAGAGTACAAGAACGTGCAAGTAAAGGATTTTCTTCTAATATCGGTGGGAAGCCAACCCAGCGAACGGTAATAGAGTGTAACGTGGTCATCGCGACGCAAATTGAAGATGAAATGTATGCAGGCATTCATTAGCCGCCTCAGCCTAAGCCTATGCTCCCCAGTAAGATGAGTAAAGATCGCACTACAGTAATCAAAGATAGGAAAAATTAATGAGGTGACAAGTTGAATTCGCAGCGAAGTACTGAGGTTATTCTTATAGTGCTTGAGTTGCCAAAGAACCCCGTTAACACGATTAGAAACTGATCTAACCTGATCCGTCCAGCTCAAAGTACTGGCAATCCTGACACCGAAGTTCGTGATCTGAGTGGCAACCCCGATCGGTACACCGTTTACACTAAGCCTGATGTTGCTATAAGAGTCAATTTTATTTATGTACCTTGCAGAGCCCAAAAGAATAGCCTGAGTTTTACCAGGATTAAATTTAAGCCTATTATTAGAGGCCCACAGCTCAATAGATGCTATGTCGGTAGCCACCTTATTCAGAGCAGCCTCGAGGCCGTGGGGAGGGAAATGGAAGTAGATCTGGAGATTCTCTGCATAGAGAATATGATTACAATTCCTTATGGAGAACTGTTGGTCATTAATGAAAAGGGCGAAGCAGAGGATCAAGGACGGAGTCCTGAGGTATACCTGCCGTAACAGAAGCCCAGGACGAGTAGGTGCGATCCTGTCACTTTACTCGCTGAAATCTATCAAAAAGATAAGATTTAATCCAACATGAGGCGGAATGAGAGATAGAAAAGGAAGAAAGTTTCCTGGGGAGTAGTGCATGACTATTAGAATCGAAAGCTTTAGTGAAATCGAAGAGGACTAGCAAGGTGAGCATCCTCTTATCGATTGCTAGTCTGATGTCGTGCATGACTTTAACTAGTACAGTCTGTGTGCTATTACCCCTCCAGAAACCAGTTTGGAAAGGATCGAGGAGTTGAGACTGTTCAAGGTAGAAGGAAACTTGATCAAAAACAAGGCGCTCAAGGATTTTGGAGAGGAAGCACAATATGAAAATTTGACGATAGTCAGCAGGGAACTGAGGATTTTTAATTTAGGGAATGGAATAACATTTGAATATTTTCAAGCAGAAGAGAAGATAGAGGAATTAAGGGAAAAATTGAAAAAGTCGAGGATAATAGGAAAAATGACGGGTAAACTGTCAATAATGAGACAGCGGTTGAGGCCGTCAGGACCAAAGGAATTAGAAGAAGGTTTTAAGAGGGCTTTATGTAAGGTTTCAGGAGAGTGTGTTGGAAAAAGAAGAGGTTAGAATCAAAGGTATAGGGGGAGAGAGGAGAAACAGAGTTGAAGGGTGAAGAGGTATATGAAGGGATTACAGGATTAAGTGAAAGGGGGAACTGAGGATTGGAGGCAAGGGTAGAGCAAAATCGGGAGAAGAATAGGCAAGGTGGGAAGAGGTTAAGTCATCTGGAGGAAATCGCATTAGCTGATCTGGGTTTGGCGAGGCCCAGAGATCTGAGCTCAGACCAGAGACGAGCAGAGTTAGTGATGGACACGGCTTTTAAGATATATACTTTTAGCCTTATCTATACGAGTCTTCGTCAAATAGGCAGGAAGCTGAAGCACTCCCGATGCCTTTGAGAGGGAGAGAAACGAAGAGCCCTCCTCGCAGCATCACGAGATCGCATCTGAGTCCTGATAGAATCATTGAGCCAGAGCGCAGAAGGCCTTCTAGCTACAAACGAAATGATAGGCAGGTAACGATCGCGTGCGTCAGTGAGATATTGATTAAAAATGGAAAGTTTAACGTTCAGTGAGACAGAAGAGTAGAAGGTTGACCGGTCGAGAGAATCAAAAAAGCTGAGGAAAGAATTACAATTAAAGTTTGAGTAATCTTTAAAAGTTACCACCCTTGAAGGTATACGGTGCACGAGTAGATCAAGGGTAACCTCAAGCATATCGTGCATCGACAGAAAGTAAAGAGCTCGCTGACGGTAAGACTGGAGCAGGGATTAATCACTGATTAAGCAGTGGTCGATGCAAGAGTGAGAGGTTGAAGTGAAGTAGGTGTCCCCAAAAGGGACGAGGAAGAGGTGACAGCAAAAATCTAGCAAGAAGTCAACATCGAAGAAGGATCGGTTGAGGTTAATGTTGAAATCGCCGATTACAACGGCCGCAGAGAAAGAAGGTAGGAGGACTTCGAAGTTGTCATGAAATATTGAGAGGTGACCGAATTTACGGGGTCGATAGACAACGGCAAGCAAGAACGTCCCCACGCAGACGAAACACTGAGCAACAGATTCTCAGGCTGATCACTATATAGTCCCGCCGACGAGACCAGAATCTTTACATCCAATCTAGCGCGAGCGTACAAGCCAATGCCACCCCCCCCCCTTAACAGTCCTGTCAAGCCCGAAGAGTTGATAGCCCGGTAGCTCAACAAAGCAATCCGGGATATGAGGCTCGAGCCAGGTTTCAGACATGGCAATTAAGTCAAGAGACTCTTGTAGAAAAAACTCCCAGAATTCGGTAAAATGGGAGAGGAGGGATTGGCAATTAACATGGCACAAGCGCAGTCGCCCAACGGACAACGATGCCGCCACGTGGCCAACAGCATCGAGCGGACGTCAATCTCCCCTCCTCGGTAAAGGTTTCCTCGGTATAGCACCACCGCCGATCCTCGCCCCCCCCCC
>NW_017297295.1:5553-6168 GCF_001594075.2 Trachymyrmex cornetzi | reverse complement strand
CCGGGACCCCTGAAAGCTGTTCTCATTCGTCCGATGCCGACGCAGCTCCCCGAGCCACCGACGATGCAGTCGAGCTTCCCGCCACCAAATCAAAGCCCGGCCGGGAGGCGACCGAGATAACGGAAGCCAGGTGGTCCCGATGACGCAAGTGAATCGGAGAGGTAGAAAAATAGCGCCTAGCGTAAACAAAGCCATCGCGGATCCAGACACTATGCAAGAGACCATCCCTGACAGCCCGACGGGCCTCAGAGAGCGTTTGACATGTAGATCCCAGCAACCTTTCGTTAACGTCAATGTTATGGCCCTCCAATGAAGCAGAAACTTCCGATCCGCTAAGAACACCCTTGGCTCGCTTCCCGTCAATCCACAGGTTACAGTCCTTTCTCGAGGACAGCCTGACGATCAACGGCCGGGACCCATCGGTCCTAGCAGGGATGCGAAAGCACTCCACGATGTCGCCAGGAGAAATCGCAACGCCCAGAGCAGCGGAGACCCAGCCAGCAACCTCCTCGGGTACCTCCGAGAGGAATTCATTGACACCAAACAAAATGAGCTCGGCGCTGAGTTCAGCACGTTCAAGGGCCTCCAGTCGGGCATTCAAATGAGAATCAAGCC
>NW_017297295.1:4693-4976 GCF_001594075.2 Trachymyrmex cornetzi | reverse complement strand
CGGAGGCGCGAATCTGCGGTCGAGAACCCTCGACAAGGGGGAGGATCCTCCCCCTTAGCGAGCTCGCCTATCGTGCGTCGGTCTTTTTGTATGCTGAACTGCGGCTGGCCGAGAAAACTCAGCAGTGACCCAGAATACTGGACCGCTGCGCTAGTGCTGCAGGTCGAGCGAGAAACGGAGTCAGATTCAGAATCGGATAAGGCGGTTTTTACCAAGGAGGCTTATAGCGTTTTTGGCCACGATGTTCGCGATCGCACGGTTTATATACTCGCTTGTTGCTCCC
>NW_017297295.1:2682-4537 GCF_001594075.2 Trachymyrmex cornetzi | reverse complement strand
GCCGCGAGTGACCAGAGGTCCCTCAGCGGCGGCATCCGGCGGGATGTTCTGCCGGGAACAATGTGGCACATTATTACAAGATTAAGCGTCGTCGCCGATAGCTCGTTAGTATCGGTTGTGAGATTGTTTAAAGACGTTTTACAGCTCTGCACTCCTCTGCTCAAGGGAAGATAGCTGAGATTTTATTGACGTTAAATACTGCAATTGAGCTTCTATATTTGTGACCTTCTGAAGGACTGAAATGAGGCTCCTGAGGGAACCATTCTCATCCGGAGCGATGTCAACACCCCCAGATGACACCTCAGCGCGAGAAACAGGTCCCGACGTTCGTAACGTATATCGTATAAGCAGGTTCCCGAGAAACAATCCGCCATCAGCGTCACCATCGATGCCTCTTAGAGACTTTATGTACCAGATATGTAAATATGAAACCGGAATTTACCAATATAGATGGCCATAGCTATCAATATAGTTGCCGTCAGACGGCGTCATTGACGCCATTTCCTTGTTCTGACATTTGACAAAGATTTTCAACTCACAACAATACAAGTTTCATATAACAGTATAGTTAGTAATAGCGTTGAACATGTCGAATTTTGTGCCTGGAAACTACGATTTGCGGACAGCATTGATTTTCTGTTACGATTTGAAGAAAACTGCTTCAGAATCGCATCGAATGCTTGTCCAAGCTTACGATGAGCATGCTCTTGGTAAATCACAGTGCTTTGAGTGGTTTAAAAAATTCAAAAGTGGCGATTTTGACGTAAGAAACGAAGAACGTGGAAAACCACCGAAAAAGTTTGAAGACAGCGAATTGCAAGCATTGTTGGATGAGGATGACGCTCAAACTCAATAACATCTCGCGGATCAAATAAATGTGACACGAAAAGCCGTCTCCATACGTTTGAAATCCATGGGAAAGATCCAGAAAATGGGAAAATTGATTCCACATGAACTGAATGAAAAACAGCAGGAAAACCGAAAAACCACTTGCGAAATGCTGCTCGCCAGGTACAAAAGAAAGTCATTTCTCTATCGAATAGTGACTGGCGATGAAAAGTGGATATGTTTTGAGAATCCTAAGCGTAAAAGATCATGGGTAACTCCAGGCGAACCATCGACATCGACTGCAAGGCCAAATCGCTATGAACGGAAGACAATGCTCTGTGTTTAGTGGGATTAGAAAGGTGTGATGTATTATGAGCTGCTAAAACCTGGCGAAACTGTTAATACTGACCGCTACTGACAACAAATGATCAATTTGAATCAAGCTTTGCGTGAAAAACGACCAGAATATCAAAAAAGGCAATACAAAGTGATTTTGCTTCATGATAATGCACCATCACACACAGCAAAGCTGTGTGTCAAGCTGTGGTCAAGGAAACGATTGAGGCGTTTGGTTGGAAAATACTTTCGCATACGGCTTACTCACCAGACTTGGCTCCGTCCGATTACTACTTACTTGCATCGATGGGGCACGCACTTGCTCAGCATCGCTTCACTTCTTACGAAGATGTACGAAAATGGCTAGATGACTAGTTTGGCTCACAAGAGCAACAATTTTTTTGGTGTGGCATCCACAAATTGTCAGACAGGTGTAAAAAATGTATAGCTAGCGATGAGCAATACTTCAAATAAAATATTTTTTATCATTTTTATGCAATAAACGGGGTGATCCCGATTGATCACGGCTCGATTGGACACCACCAATCACATCGACTGGTGTTTAGGAGCTTTGTAGTCTCAAGCGCTGTGAGTGGCTCGTGTCCAATTGGGCTATGTCCAACTGGGTGCCACCCCCACGCAGTCACATCGAAATGCAGACGTGGGAGGGAGGGAGGGAGGGAAGGAGGGA
>NW_017297295.1:0-2559 GCF_001594075.2 Trachymyrmex cornetzi | reverse complement strand
AGAGAGAGAGAGAGAGAGAGAGAGAGAGAGAGAGAGAGAGAGATTATTACCAAATATCTTCTTCTTTACTACGTTCTATTTGCTGGTACGCCAATTCACTATGTATGTTAAACATAGGTGATGCTCTTTCCATTAGTATATACTTTTAGTTTCCGACAATCATTGTTCTCGTAAGGGCTGCCACAAGGCTCTTCCTTGTTGGCTTTCCTTCGAAGGTTTCCCAGACTCCTGACTAACTTCCTGATCCTTTACAATGCTGCAGGGACGATTTTTTTTGGAGATCTAATTCTCTTGGGACCTATCCCTTCATGCCTGACGCTTCTAGGCTTCTTTTCTTATGAGCAGGACCCCTCTTAAGTTCCTCCTCGGAGGATATCTAGGCCTTGGAAGGAACATGCTCGGCCATTCCTTCATCTTCCTGAAGGAAAGTTTAATCCTTTTGCCTCTTCTCTTGAGGCCTTACACTCTTGGCTCCTCTTTTTCGGAAGAGGGGGGGGGGTTTTTTCCGCGGTACGGTAACTTTGCCCCCAATCCTCGCCAGTGGTATGTGGGCAGCCATGGAGTCAACAAACCTGGCGTTGAGGGTGGGCGTAGCTAGTCTGGCCCAGTCTGAGAAAATGGAGCGCAATGATTGGCTGGAGATGAAAAAAGGTGATAATGAGGTAATAAAATGGAGCATTTTGATCCGTTCGCTCCTCCCATGGCTGCTCGCGCTATAAATGGTTCGCTCCATGGCTGCCCACGCTACGATTGGTGAGGGAGAGGTCGCGTTGACAGAAAGAGAGTGAGTAAAAATGTAAAACTGCCAAGTCCGACAAAATGCCGGAAGTGGGGAAAATTGAGGGAAATAGGCCCCGAGACATTTTTTTGCCGTGGAAGAGGGGAAAAAGTACATGCAGATGAATGCAGGTATCATTTTTGACCCTTAGTTTTTTTTCGCGCCTCGGCATCACGTCAATGGCGGGTTAGGCGCATTGGAGAGAGTCTTACTTTATTACTTATTTATTTTCTATTATTTAAGGCTTTGCGACTGACTTTTTGTTTGGAAGGAGTGGTGGAAAATAGGATTGGACGTACCTCTTTATAACAGGGCTGAGTTGATTTACCCAGTTTAGTGAATAAATTCCTTTTTTGTACTTTATGTTAACGTTAGTTCTACTTGAAAGATATTCTTATTTATAAAAGATTTGATGTCAACAATTGGCGCCAAATTAAATCTCACTAACTAATCAAATTAAATTTTATCAAGGAATGGCAACATTAATTTTCTGCTAAAAATTATTACTCTTCGAAAAGAATTAATGTATCAAATAAAAAATTAAAACTTAAATGCTACAATCTTAAATGATCAAGTTATATTCTATCAAATTAAAAAGTAAAACACAAATGGTACTGTCTCTTGTTAATTATACAAATTCACTTTTTAGAAAAATGTAAAAAAAAAGCGCTAAGCGTGCGTGCTTTTCGTAAAAATTATTTGAGCCGGTTTTACCAACGCTAATTACTTATTTCGCCGTGGAACTGACTAATCGCGTTTGCTGTTTAGTGGAATTGACCACATATGGTTGACACTTATGGTTAATCAGGGATCGGCTTAACCGAGTTGGTAAAATCGGTCCTTTGTATATGTATAATATTACTTAACTCTAATGCTTTGTATCATTCATAATCACAATCAAGAAGGGGAGTATTCTGTTTTCTTCTATGTCTATAGTGAAGTTGATATTTAGATGTTGTTTGTTTGAGGAAAATAAGGAATTAACGCAGTTCGGCTTTGCCGTGTCTTCATATCGAATGTGTCGTCTACATAACGGAATCAAACTTCTGGTTTTTTGAGTGTTTTTCTTCTTTCACAAAATACTCCATGAAAATGTTGGCGATTACAAGAGAAATAGGAGAGCCTATCATCGCTCCCAAAGTTTGTTCATAAAATTGGTTGTTATTAGTTCTTTTTTCTTACAATGGATAGGTACAGATGGCATAGGATAGGTTGGATGGGAAGTAAAGCAAGTACATATATTTGATGTGAACGACAAAATTTTTTTATTCACATATAATTACATTCGGTTTTTTTCATGTGTATTAAAAACTAAAGCTAATAGCACGCAATCGACGAGCTGATGTCCATTGAAAATATCGCTATCGCGTATAGCATCTTCGGACGCGATGTTGGAGAATCGCGTATACTTAACATCGACCGTATCGATGAGTCGGACTAAATATTGATTTAAATTTTTCATTGATGGTATGCGTATACTGGCACAGCTCAGAGTATACATTCTCGACGCATTGTTCGAGTTCGAACATGAAGAGCACGTTTGACGGCTTCATATACAGACATGTATCGCGCAATGTTAATTTGACCACATTCGCATCACTCATTTTTACGATTTCTATCACAAAATCTTGGACTGATTATGATGAAGGCGCGGGGGGTGATTGCACGAATCGCTCAATATCCGCGCGTCTTTCGATGAAAGCCCGCCACACTGCACCAGGCAAGATTATGTTGTTACCTTGGTTGTCACCAATTGCAATATTATTTAATTTAATTTTATT
>NW_017297294.1:3312-6176 GCF_001594075.2 Trachymyrmex cornetzi | reverse complement strand
CTACATCACGCGTACATTTCAATTCTTGACAATTTACATTGATTTCAATGATATGTTGCACTAAGTCGTATTTCTATGCTTGTAATGTTCGGATGTATCGTCTTTGTCTTTTATTGTTTATATTCATAGCTATATGAAAACCGACGCTTAAGTTAATCTTTGACAGTTACTCATTTGATTGCTAACTGTCGTCTTGTTGACATGCATAAGTCGTTACTAAGTATGGATGCGGATATACAGCGATATACAGATATTAATTTAATTTTTAATTGATTATATTCACGGTTTGATGGGTGAGTGATCTCTTTCTAAAGTTTTCATTTATTTTACATTCTTCCTTAATACCTTAATAATGGTTGGATTATTTATATAGAATTCATCTTCAATTTATTTGGTCGCCGGATCTGTTAATCTGGTGTCTTTGTAAATGAAGCGGAATGATTGGGCACTCTCCTATCAAACCAGCTAAGAATTTTGATTGTATATGGATCAGATATACTGAGGATGGCTCGAATGTAAGCCGAAACGTCGGATTTTTTTCGTATTTAATAAATAATTTGCTCGCACGACTTACAGCGAAAAAAGCCTCTCATTAGCCTGTTCTCTGTTTATGTTTACTGTTCAATTAACATTAAAATTACAATCACAATTGCACAATTAAGGTTATAATTAATTTTAAATCTACTTTTAAATTTAACTTAAACCGCATGTCTTACAAACCTGAAATCATTATTCTAGTCTTATACTCTTTTACAATATATAATGCACACCATATAAATACTTATTCTATAATAAATCTAAACCGCATACCTATCTAAATCTGGTCGCACATATGAACATGCTGTATATTATTAATTCTCTTTCTTAAATCTCTTCATTACTTTTCATATTTGGTATTTTTAATAATTTGCTTGTACGCACACGCACACACACACGCACACACTTTATATTGTTAGTCCACCTCATTTTTTTTCTTAAATCTCTTCATTATTTTTTTTATTCGATATTATTTGATGATCATCTTATTATATTTTGAGGTCTAGCAGATCGCCAAGTATTTTTACATAAAAAATTTTATTTTAATAAAATTTTTTCATTTTGTGATGCTTCGTCTTTAATTTTTTTTAGATTAAATGTTGTATTCCATTGCAAATATAAAAGACTCTTGAATAGAAATATAAAGGTACCATATTGAATAGAAAGATAAAGGTATCATTTTGTCTCGTTAATTAAATGTTATATGTTGTGTTACATCCCGATAAAATTATATTTTTCGTTATTATAAATATATGATTCATGCCTTATTTTTATTTTATCTCTAGGTTAATATTTCGTCATGGTCTTGATATTTCATCCCTATTTTATCTTTATTTCGATACCGAAAATTCCGTTTCTCTTTTATAGGGAAGTATATCTTTTTCTTTATTTAAACATTCAAACCAACAGATAGACCACGTTATGTACCTTTATGCGTCACATAGATTATCTACTCTAAAAAATGTCTAAGAATATTCCACGATCTTTTTCAAAGAAGCATTTCTATTAAATAATAAATAAAAGCGTATATTAACAGTATATTAGTGATAATGTATGTTACATTTGTGTTTAATAATTAAGCAATTAATAACAAAATAGAAATCTTCCTGAATGCGAGGACGAATATCTTTTTCTTCCTTTTTTCTTTTTTCTTCCAATAAAATTAAACTAATTTTGATATATAATTCAGAATGTAATAGATTCGCCTCGCATAAGGATGTTAGTTAAAGAAAACCGAATTTTTATTATAAATTAAAACTTTCAACTATTAACTATTAAGATTAAACCTGTAGAGTGGGGAGTAGGGCTTACGCGGAGCCTTGCTACCTTATCTTAAGGAACCAAGCGCGAGTATAGGTTCTACCAAATTTTGAGGAGTGTTGATTGGTCCTGAAAAGACACTCCCATATTCATCCAAAATATAAAAGGAACTGTCAAAAGCAGTCGACAGACAGTTATTTCTTTTATTCAATTCAGTTTAGTCCAGTTCGAGACAGTTATTTCTTTTATTCAATTCAGTTTAGTCCAGTTCGAGACAGTTAATTCTTTTATTCAGTTTAGTTCAGTTCAAGTCAGTTATTCTTTTATTCAAGTCAGTATTTTATTCATTCTTACATACAGTTTTAGTCAGTATTCAACCTTCAGTCTTACAGTTTTATTCAGTCAGTTATTCATAGAGCAAAAGTAGAAACCTATAGTCAGAAATCAGCTAGATCAAGGTGAGAACTATCCTCGCGCTTCCTCAGAAATACGCTCTTATATTTTCCTTTTTTTTATTGTTCTGTTTCACTCTTATATTTTTCTTTTTTGTTTTTATTATTAAACGAAAATATTAAATATATCAAATCGCTGAAACCTAAGTCTTTGCTCTGCGTCTCATTCAATTATATTCAAGTAAATATATATGAGTATCCGAGGGGCTGTTGCGACTGTCGCTGCCAATAGCGTGGCCCCCGTCTTATAACACTTTCTCGGAGTATTCATAATTATTACTAGAATGTAACTGCCTATTACGGTCGGAGCTGGATCTTCGTTGTTTTAAATAATTCAATCTTGAATTACTAATATATACTATATATGTACTTGCATATATACCATATTGTAGTCTTTTTCAAACTGCGCGTCGAATTATTTTTCCGGACTAAATAAACGCAATTAAAACTACTTTAGTAATCGCGAGTTAAATTGACAAGCAATTTTAATAATTTGATGCAACCATCAAGCATCATTTATTATAAAGATGTTAATCTATAAAAACTATTAATAAATTTATTGCGAAAAATATTACCTCGGCCGGGATTTGAACCCGGATCTCTTGTAAACCGTAC
>NW_017297294.1:0-3198 GCF_001594075.2 Trachymyrmex cornetzi | reverse complement strand
TTTTTTTGACCGCATATTTGAGAAACTCAATTAATACTAGAATGTAACTGCCTATTACGGTCGGAGCTGGATCTTCGTTGTTTTAAATAATTCAGTCTTGAATTACTAATATATACTATATATGTAATTGCATACATACCATATTGTAGTCTTTTTCAAACTGCGCGCCGAATTGTTTTTCCGGACTAAATAAACGCAATTAAAACTACTCTAGTAATCGCGAATTAAATTGACAAGCAATTTTAATAATTTGATGCTACCATCAAGCATCATATATTATAAAGATGTATTATAAAGAACTATTAATAAATTTATTAATAGTTTTTATAGATTAACATCTTTATAATATATGATGCTTGATGGTAGCATCAAATTATTAAAATTGCTTGTCAATTTATTTCGCGATTACTAGAGTAGTTTTAATTGCGTTTATTTAGTCCGGAAAAACAATTCGGCGCGCAGTTTGAAAAAGACTACAATATGGTATATATGCAAGTACATATATAGTATATATTAGTAATTCAAGATTGAATTATTTAAAACAACGAAGATCCAGCTCCGACCGTAATAGGCAGTTACATTCTAGTATTAATTGAGTTTCTCAAATATGCCGTCAAAGAAAATATAAAATATATTGTTTAGATTACGTCGCCTGAAAGAAAGACGTTGTTTCCTTAGTATACCGATTATTGCGAAGAATATTACTAAGTCCTCGGTAGTCTAATGGCTCAGAACGCTCGTGCGGTTTACAAGAGATCCGGGTTCAAATCCCGGCCGAGGTAATATTTTTCGCAATAAATTTATTAATAGTTTTTATAGATTAACATCTTTATAATATATGATGCTTGATGGTAGCATCAAATTATTAAAATTGCTTGTCAATTTAACTCGCGATTACTAGAGTAGTTTTAATTGCATTTATTTAGTCCGGAAAAACAATTCGGCGCGCTGTTTGAAAAAGACTACAATATGGTATATATGCAAGTACATATATAGTATATATTAGTAATTCAAGATTGAATTATTTAAAACAACGAAGATCCAGCTCCGACCGTAATAGGCAGTTACATTCTAGTATTAATTGAGTAAATTGAGTTTCTCAAATATGCGGTCAAAAAAAATATAAAATATATTATTCATAATTATCTCACATTCAGAGGATTGTTACGATTGTCGCTGCCAATAGCGTGGCCCCCGTCTTATAACATTCTCAGAATATTTATAATTATCTCATATCCATAGGACTATTGCGATTGTCGCTGCCAATAGCGTGGCCCCTGTCTGACAGCAGTTCTTTGGAACATTAATAATTTTTCATTATTTCCATTATTGCCTACTAAAGGCGGACGAAGACAGCGAGAGAAGAGATTAAGATTTCTAATAAAATCAGCTCTCATTTCAAATCACGATCCTTTCCCCTAATTCCAAAAACTAGCGCAGTTATTAAATCAAAAGAAACCAGTAGACTCACCCAGCGAACGCGTATATACTCTCAAGCGATTAGAGATCAATTCCACGTTTCCGAATTACAAGAACATTCGAAAAGCCGATCCACGTAGATTCGCCTATAAGCTTCATAATCTTTTTGGCACCGGATTCAAAATTACCCTTCCGAAAAACTATCCAATACTTCCCAGTGAACATTCTTAACCGCACAACCTAATCTCTGATCCCCGAGTAAATTGCTTAAATGCATTGACTAAAAAAAAAACGGAGGAAATCTCAATAACATTACGTAACAGTTGCAATAAAATATATGTTCTTTTCGCAATTTATAAAATACAATAGTATATGTTATATGTTGCAAGAAATTATATATTCGTTTTGCAATTGGCGTAATTTAAAGATATGATTTCATTTTTTTTTTAATACATGCATACGTACTACTAAGGGGTAATTTATAATAAAAAATTAACAATATTATCACTTAAACCATATTATTTATGTGACGGTTTTTTTTTTAGTTTATATACAGTTTTTATGGAAGGTACATGCGCACTTAGCGCCTTTTTTTTACCTTTTTTTAAAAAGGTAATTTTATTAATACGGTAAACGTTAAAGTCACGTAATACTTTTCTTAATTAATCGCTAAAAAGAACGTGATCTTAGCGTTCACATCGTATCTAGATAAACGGTATTACAAAAACTCCCTAATAATACAGAATAGTAAGAAAAATAATAAATAATTGATTCTTTATTTGTTTTATCTTTTTCCTTCTTTCTTTAATTTAAAAATGCATGAATTATACACTCCCTCGTGTTACGGATCGTACAAATATTTATATTTATTTGTGTATAAATACTATATAATTTTTAACACGTTATATTTTGAATCTTATATACGATGATAAATTACAAATTAATATAAAAACTAATAAGTTTTTACAAACTCCTTTAATTAAAATAATTAATAAAACCATAAAATATGTATTACAGGCAATAGGAGTCGACGCTGGTTATCAGTTAGCGCAATTTTTCTCTTAATACTAAATATATAAACCTTAACTTTGAACGTTTCCACTCATGGTTTGAGTCTTCATCAGCAATCTTTCACCCTTGCGTAACGATTGGAGTATTGCATGACAAAATGATATCTCCAACTTATTTCCTCTCAAATATTGAACCGTTTACTGTTGTGAAGTAAGTCACATACTCACAAAGTTAGAAAGCTGAGAGGCAACGAGAACTCAAGCTAAAATTATATAAAAGATTAAATTGTCGTATGTATAATTTGAAAATTGATATTTACCTCACCTCACACAGTCGACGCTTCTACAATGAACAATGAATCTCTCTTATTTAACGTTTTGTAACTCGTTAATATGTTATAAATTATCGTCAAATTTTAAAAAATAACTGCAAGAACAATATGTGTCTTGTCTTTTCGACAGTCGGTTAAATAATGATTGCTAAACAAATAACGTAGCGGTCAATTTGAAGACAAACAAGTTTATGACATATATTGTATTACGAACAAGCCTTAAAGTTTATTGAGAATTTCATTGTACGCATGATTTAAACCAATGGTATCATGTTGTAGATTCAGCCCATTGGTCTGTCGATTAATGTGCATCATCTCTGATATTAACCTTTTATTATATTAATTTTCTACATCCAAAATCTCTACGTTTTGTCAGTAGTGATAGTATGAGAGTTCTAACTCGGGAACTCCGAGGGGAACGCGGGGCGCGGGGGATT
>NW_017297293.1:17854-18076 GCF_001594075.2 Trachymyrmex cornetzi | reverse complement strand
ATTGAATATATTATTCAAACATATTTGTCGACTGATACGTTTGCCACGGAAAAAGATTTCCCTTAGGCACTTAAATGTGCTTTTATAAAATATAACATGTCAATACCATCTTCGGCTCACGTTGAACGGCTGTTCAGTGCAGGACTCATTTTCGATAATTTGCGAGGAAAAATGTCCGACAAAAATTTCGAAATGGCTTTATTACTTAAATTTAATAATTAT
>NW_017297293.1:8962-14366 GCF_001594075.2 Trachymyrmex cornetzi | reverse complement strand
ATATATATATACTATATATATATATACATGCATACATATAGATAACCATATTTGTAGTTACTCGAACTGTGTGCTGAATTGGGTTTCCGGATTTATAAACGCAATTAAACTATTGTAATAGTTGCTTTCCATTTACACGTAAGTGAAACTGAGTCTGAAGTGAGCTAAGAATTTTATATTCAGATTAATAACGTCACTACTTAGTACTTGCTTACTTTGGCAAAAAGTTATCACACGTCAACATAGGTTCATAACCTCACTTTGAAATGAGTTTACGAGACTTGCTAAAATACACGGTTTCGATCTTGTGCAGATTATATAAGTAAAAAACTCAATCGAATCTCACTTGGCAGAATGCAAAAGGAATGTGATGTATTCAACTGAGTTATGAAGTCACAAATGAGAATCATCCGAAAATCGATGTAAATGGAAAGCAACTAATATGACAATGAATTCACGTTGAATACATTAAAGATCATTAAGCATTAAACAGCATAAAGATCCAGTTTCGACCGATACAGGCATTTAATTTCTGTTAAAACATTTCATGTGACATATTGCAGAGCAGAATCATTTCAGAATTCAGAATTGTTGCACATAAGGCGTCGAATGTGAGAAGAATAATCGACTGTGATTGGTCAATTTCTTACTCTTACTTCTTACTCCGTGTATTGTAGACGGGCCTTCAGATGTAAAAGGTTAAGGTCCATTTCCACCAACGCAGATCAACTTTAATCTCGGTTCAACTTACTCTTTGTCTTTTTCTAGTTCTAAAGATTAGAAAAAGACGAAGAGTAATAGCGTATTCGATTTACTGACTCGACCCGACTCTGAGTCAACAGTCTGTTCTTTTCAGCTGCATTTCTTACACAATTTAGCTCTTCTTTTGCAGCTAAACAGAACAGACTATTGACTCGGAGTCGGGTCGAGTCAGTAAATCGAATACGCTATAAGTTGAACCGAGATTAAAGTTAATCTATATTGGTGGAAATGGACATAAAACATTTTCGAAAATTTGACTGACTGACAGTAGACTACATTTGTCGACTTTTAGGCCCGTTTCTACCAACGCAGATTAACTTTAATCTCGGTTCAACTTACTCTTTGTCTTTTTCTAGTTCTAAAGATTAGAAAAAGACGAAGAGTAAGTAGAACCGAGATTAAAGTTAATCTACATTGGTGGAAATGGGCATTAGTGGACTAAAAGTCGACATTCAGTCTGACTTCAAAGTCGACTTTAAACTTCTGCTAACTGACAGTCGACTAAAGGCCCGTCTACAATACACGGAGTAAGAAGTAAGAGTAAGAAATTGACCAATCACAGTCGAATGTGAGAAGAATAATCGACTGTGATTGGTCAATTTCTTCCTCTTACTTCTTACTCCGTGTATTGTAGACGACGCCTTAGGGCTGTCGCACACACCTTCCGTAACAGTGACTATAAGACGTACCGTAAGAATCAGCCAATCAGAATTACGAGTTCAAAAGAATTCTCGACTGTGATTGGCTAATTCTTACGGTACGTCTTATAGTCACTGTTACGGAAGGTGTGTGCGACAGCCCTAAGGCGTCGTCTACAATACACGGAGTAAGAAGTAAGAGGAAGAAATTGACCAATCACAGTCGAATGTGAGAAGAATAATCGACTGTGATTGGTCAATTTCTTACTCTTACTTCTTACTCCGTGTATTGTAGACGGGCCTTAACAATCGACTTCGAACGTGTTCCACTTAGGATGTCCTATAACAGTCGGAATTTCGGAAAACGGAATCTCGAAAAAGTAAAAGTCGGGATCAATCAGAATTATTGGGATGCATTACGTCTACACATGTACGTTAAATACAAGATTGAAACTGAATTTCTATACGTATACAAAAATTTATTATTAATAAATAATTGTTCGATAAATATTCATTAGTATATAAATATTCATTTTACCAATATATAACCATTTATATCATTGAGGATAAAATTGCGTGCTTGTCGGTCCGTTTTTGGCTGAATTCCCCATGGAGTGACTTTTTCAGAAAACAGACTGTTATTCTAACCTCAAATCATCTTTTAATTCAAAAGATTCTTTTATGATCTTCTGTTATAATAAAAAATATATCGAAATTTTATTTTCTTATGGATTCTTCTACTATATAATAATTTTTTCATAAAATATTTAAAATAAATTTTCTGATTTTTCACAACTTCGGAAATATTGGCCCATGGGGAACCCAGGCACAAAAATTTCGAGCCGACAAGCACACAAATTTATCCCCGAAGATATAAACGATTATCTTTATATGCTGGAAAAATGAATACTTAGGGGAAAGGACCCTATTATGAGATATCGACTTCATTTTAGATAAATGCTAGAAATCTATGGGTAGAATTTAAAAAAATAATAGGTCATTTTGAAGAGAATTTAATAAACTTTAAGATAACGTTATATAAAATTTAATTCAAATCCCATTTTTTTGATAATTAAAGAAATGTAAAAAGTGAGCAAATTGCAAAGTCAAAAAATTATGCTCCTAATATGAGATGTCCCGAGAAATCGATAGTAAAACGCAAAATATATCAATATTGCAAATAAAAAACTTTATTTCATGTTTCTAAAATGCAAACAAACAGCATGCGTGAAAAATGAGCATGCAATAGATTATACCCAGAACTCGTCTTCAGGTAGTTAGAAGCAAGCATCGCAGAAATAGGCACTCGACATTTATTCCGATTGTTCTTTTTATTATTGTACAATAACATTTACTCTTTAGCAACGATTTTCACTATGACATAAGAACATGGGTCATTTCATACTAGAAATACCCTGGGTATCTCGTATTACGATTTCCACGCCTTACGGATTTACGATCATCAAATCTGACTTCTGCAATTAAACAATTCAACATATCCCGTATTTTTCTATTAGTACGACCTTACTCTATTACTACATGAAGAATTTATTTTGCAAAATATTTATTTATTAAATAATAAACAAGGTTCATCTCAATGAAACTTGAAGACATCCAAATTCTAAAATCTTTTTTTACAATAACTACAGGCACGATCTAATAATAAATTTTCTGCTAAATAGTTTTCAATCTAAGAGCAATAAATTCATGATGGAACCAATAGATAGCGTTTATTAGTTTAGCAGAAATACCACTATCTCATATTAGACGCCTATCTCATAATAGGGGGCTTTCCTCTATATATTAATGAATACTTATTGAACAATTATTTATTAATAATTAATTCCTTTTTATATGTATGGAAATTCAATTTCGATAATCTTGTATTTAACGTATATGTGCAGACAAACAATAATGCAACCCAATAATTCTGATTAGTTGATTCTCACTCTATTACTTTTCCGAGATTCCATTTTCCGAAATTCCGACTGTCATGGGACAGCACCCATTGCGTGCATTCGTTTATGCAGCGGTTAGTGCAGTGAGTATCATTTAATCTTTGTTCAACACTCGGTGAACAACAAGGATAAAGTAATACTTCTGCGCTAACCGCTGCATAAACGAATGCACGCTTAAAGCCCAGACACAAGCTTTTGCATAACGCATAATGCATAGTGTATAAGCGAATCAACTAATCAGAAGCTTTCCTTTCCTCTCATTCCATGGAAAAGAAGAATTTTGATTGATTGATTCCTTTATGCACTATGCATTATGCGTTATGCAAGAGTGTGTGCTACGGCCTTTAGAGCCCAGACACAAACTTTTGCATAACGCATAACGCATAGTGCATAAACGAATCAATTAATCAGAAGCTTTCCTTTCCTCTCATTCCATGGAAAAGAAAAAATTCGATTGGTTGATTATGCACTATGTATTATGCGTTATGCAAGAGTGTGTGCTGCGGCCATTAGGGCCATTCCACACAACTTGCATAGCCGCATAAACATATACATAAAAAAAATCATCCAATCGTATTTTACGTTTGTCTTTATGACAGAAATGTGATTGGATAATTTTCTTTATGCATATGGTTATGCGGCTATGCAAGTTTGTGTGGAATGGCCCTTAATATTCGCAACACTCAAAATCTTATCGTTTTCAAATATTAAACAAGGAACGCTTATAAGTGTTGCGAATGTCAAGTGGAATGCACTCTTCGTGCTATATATAGGAAATTGCATAATTTTATCTTTCAAGTATTTGAACAGGAAGGAAAAGTTACCTTTATTTTGCGGTGGTGTCCTCCGCATCTCACAGGGAGCTCCACTATTCTCAACAACGTGCGATGCAGCGTTTGTGAAATTTCTGGCTGTGTGCTGCTGTTGGTATTGCGTTTGATGTTGGTAAAATTGGTGCTGTGTTCGCTACTCATTCAACGGCGCTGCTGTTGCCGTCTATGCGTCTATTTCAGCAGGAGAACATGGATTATTGGGAGCGGCTGTTACACTTTCTGTAAATGAAGTAGCGTCTATAATTCCTATTTCTGCAACTGATTTCAAAAGATTTTCATGTCGAACTCTTCTGGAGAATTTTTTTATGGAATAGTGCAAATGATAGCAATATAACAAATATTAGCTACTTTTAACATGGTATAATGAAGCGACAATGAAAGGTTAGAGCACCGTTTCACGTACTAATCGATTCACTTAACGGCGCAATATCACCAACTTCAGTCGATGGAAATTTCTATAAATACATCTCTCTTCAGAAATTCAGTCAGATTTTTAGTAACAGTCCACTCTCAAGGATGAAATCACTTTATGTTAACCAACAATATTACAATTGTTAATCTTGTCAATGAATAACTCGCACAATCGTTTTATTTCTTCAAACCATGTTTCAAAGTTCTACAGCTAATCAATTGTTTTAATTGGCAGGAATTAATTACACGCGTAAAGATGTTGAATCGCTTCGATGTGTGATTAATGGATTGTCGTTCTTGCCCACTATGTTACAGTATCGATATAAAAATCTGGCAGTATTACTATTTCTCGTCTTCCTAATTTAATCAATGTCACAATATTTGATCACTATTCCCTCCCCCCCTCCCCCCACCCTTCGATGACTGTATGCTGTCGACGGACTACGAAATATCAAACCTATGATCCTCGTAAAACTGCGTGAAATTAACAATAAGCTTGCATTATTGCAGTGCAGGAAAAACTTGACTCATAGATAGCGTAACGCATTCTGCAGACTCAACTTGCGAAACGGATGTGTGAGCGCCTGTTGCTATTGGATGATCTATAAGAATACACTAATAGCAGCGAGCGTTCACGGATCAGCTCCCCAACCAGTGTTGTTAGATGAGCCCCCTTTTAGCGCATGCGCATCGGAGTATAGCATCAATGCTGTACTAATATCAAACTTGTAGAGATTCTTTAAGGCCCTATTTTGACGTTTCTGTAAAAATTATATCATTTTTTTTGTTTTTTTGTTATTAT
>NW_017297293.1:4485-8756 GCF_001594075.2 Trachymyrmex cornetzi | reverse complement strand
TAAATAAATAAACAGAAATTTATAATAGATATAATATTTTATTTGGCAGAATTATAAAGAATACCAACATTTGTTGCAAGGATAAGGGAAACTGCCAAAAACCTTACTTTATATGTATAAATATTATTTTACTTACATCTAATTGTTATTCTGGCCAGATCCCTCCAAAACTATAGGACTCTTCTCTCTCATCCTCCGTAATGACCGTTATACATTCTTGGATTTCTCCAGCGCTATAGCTAAAAGGGGGCTCATCTAACAACACTGTTCCTAAAGCTGGAAACACAATAGACACAGGCAATAGGCACAGGCAACAGGGAATAACGAGCCGTCCAATCAGAGATCTGGGATATAATATCGAACTTATACCCCAAAGCTCTGATTGGACGGCTCGTTATTCCCTGTTGCCTGTGCCTATTTCCTGTGTCTATTGTGTTTCCAGCTTAATAGATGTGTCTGCTGAATACAAAAACATATACTACGTCTACACAGCATGCTTTACGCCGAAGTTACAACATCCATGTTTTGAAACTGGCCAATCATAGGCCGGTATTCATAATTGGATCTTATATTTAAGATCGTCTTAAGTACAGTCTTAAGATGTCACGAACCAATCAGAAGGCCGCATTAGCGACTTAAGACATTACTTAAGACGGTCTTAAAATAAGAACCGACTATGAATACCGGCCATAGCTATTCCTCTGAAGAATGGAATAACTGTTACTACGTTTACACGGCACGCTTTACGCCGAAGTTATAACATCGATGTTATGAAATTGGCCAATCACAGTCATTTCATTCTTCAGAGGAACAGCTATGATTAGCCAGTTTCATAATATCGATGTTATAACTTCGGCGTAAAACGTGCCGTGTAAACGTAGTAAGACGTAAGTGATTGACTTCTGCTACACGGTACGCTTAATCGGGTTTAATAACATCCGTAGTTATGAAATTGGCCAATTATAGCTTTTCGTCGGGAGAATGGAATGATTGTGATTGGCCAGTTTCATAACTACGGATGTTATTAAACTCGATTAAGGGTGCCGTGTAAAAGTAGTCATTGACCAATTTCATAACATGTTCGATGTTATAACTTCGGCGTAAAGCGTGCCGTGTAAACATAGTAATAGAGAATAAACTGCGCTATCCGTGTCTCAAAATGGTCGATAGGGATGAGAGAGAGGGACCGTGGCAGACGGTCATTTCTATCTCTTTCCATTCAATGGTGTAATGGGAAAAAGAATAAGAGGGAGATTGGTCGTCTCCCACGGTCTCTCTCTCTCATTATTTTGTCGACCATTTGATACACTACTTATGCCTCCGGCACACCAGCGCGATGTTCGTCGCGCGCGACACGCGATATCCAATGAGTGTACAGCTTTACCGATGTTCTCATTCTAAAGGTATACTCTCATTGGATATCGCGTGACGCGCGCGACGAACATCACGCTGGTGTGCCGGAGCCATTAGGCTGCTTTCCTTTTAGGAGACACAAATCGACACAGTTTAACACACTCGAATACAGTTTGCCATACTTAAATGGAACGCGATATGTGCAGTATGTGTATCGTGTGTACGAACTTTTAATACCTAACCTTAAAAGATTTAAAGGGGATCCTAAAGACGTCTGTATTACCGACTAAACACGTATAATTTTTGTATAACAAATACTCTTTTTCTCTTTCACAGATTGGAAAATCCTTTTCCAGGATTAAAGTATACGCATTCATACGTGTTTGTGAAGTGGAGTCTACGCTGAGAATGATCAAAAATTTCGAAATCGATATATTTTTTACCATTTCTTAGTGTAACATGGCGTCTCAATTGTCAAGTCGTGACAACATTTGCTTGATATGAAACCCGAACGTACGAAATAATCGTTCCCAAACACGTAACCCCGGATCTACAATAGGGTTTTAAGCCTTAAGCCATAAGAAATGGGCGAATCACAGTCGCTTATTCTTCTCGGATTCGACTGTAATTGGTCAGTTTCTTACGGCATAAGGCATAAAACACCTATTGTAGATCCGGACTAATTTGCACGAACATACAACGTCGAGTTCTTAGAATTAGATTTAGACGCTTTATCGCGACGAATTCGTTGTACGAAAATTGACACGTATGTGTGACTGCGTGTATCATATACTACGTTTACACGGCACGCTTTACACCGAAGTTATAACATCGATGTTATGAAACTGGCCAATCACAGCTGTTCCTCTGAAAATGGAATGACTGTGATTGGTCAGTTTCATAACATCAATAACATAACTCCGGCGTAAAGCGTGCCGTGTAAACGTAGTTAGGCGTCGTCTACAATACACGGAGTAAGAAGTAAGAGTAAGAAATTGACCAATCACAGTCGATTATTCTTCTCACATTCGACTGTGATTGGTCAATTTCTTACTCTTACTTCTTACTCCGTGTATTGTAGACGGGCCTTTATAGGCTACGTGAGATATTAGTTGCTTTCCATTTACACACAAGTGCAACTGAGTCTGAAGTGAGCTGAGTATTTTATACTCAGATTAATGACGTCACTACTTGCATACTTTGGTAAAAAGTTATCACATGTCAATACAGGTTCATAACCTCACTTTGAAGTGAGTTTACGAGACTCACTAAAGCACACGGTTTCGATCTTGTGCAGATTATGGGTAAAAACTCAGTTTGAATCTCTCTTGTCAGAATGCAAAAAGAACGCGCATTCAACTGAGTTATGACGTCACAAGTGAGAATTATCTGAGAATCGGCGAAAATGGAAAGCAGCTATTGCTGGGTAGTATAAAAAGACACGTCGATGTGCGGCGCGCGGCGCGACATCTAGTGATTTTATCGGAGTTCGAGCTTTGCTTTAGGATAACGGACACACGAGATCCGATTATTGCAAGGAGTGATGTGTATATTTTCAAGTAAAGGTACAGTGCGTTGCACGAATGCCTGGAGTTCGATTTTAGAAGTCTAGTTTCGTTTTTAATTATTTTTAGGTTCACGACTGATGCGTCCGGATGTTGCATCAGCGATCATGAATATATCGTAGTGTCATCTGTGCCGTGGTCTGGTGAAGTTCTATTACACCTGCAGCACTCATGCTTCCCCAAAAGCTGCACGAGATTCTACCACTGTGATGCTCTTGCACTACATATTGTGGCTGAAGTCTGGCGCCTTTAGGTCTCCATACATGTAGTCTGTCGTCCTCGGCAGAAGAAAAGACCTATAATTAAAAAAAAAGCATTGACGTAGTTAAGCGATCAGAGAAAAAATATAAACATTTTATGTATTTAATATTTTTACAGTGACTTTACTGTTTAATGTATTAAATGACACATAAACATATGGTAAAATCTTGACTAAGAGAAACTTACTTTTTCATCCGACCAGATCCACTTGTCCCACTCTTCTTGAGGCTTATTTAAATGTTGATTGGCAAATGCCAATTGTTGTTGTCGGTGCCTTTCAGAAAGGACACATTTTTTTGTTGGACGACACGAAATTAATCCAGCACCCTTTATCCGACGGTAACAGTCCCTTTTGAAATATTGACGTCGATTTCAGGAATGATTTGTTCTGCTGCTATAAACGGATTGTTCCTGATAACATTCAATATCTGTGCGTTCTGTTCAGGAGTTGTCTTTTTTGGGCCTTTGTTCTGTTTTCTGTGGTCTTTTAGTCCATCTGGACTTAATTCTCGAAATTTTCTTCTCCATAATTCCACCGTTTTAAGGGGAGATACACACCTACGAGCCGGAAAAAAAGGTCATTTTTGTGAATTTTTTTAAGGGAAACTATTTGAAATTTCGGATTGAGAGTTTTTGTATCTAAAAGTATACACATTCAGGAATATGTTCAATTTTTTTTATTAAAAAAATCAATAATTGACGAGGTTGTATAATCTTCGGAGCGCCGTAAAAAAATCCGGGTAAACGGTGCCCACTGGCGTTTCTTCAAAAATCATCTGAAACAAAAAAACCAAAAAGATTATTAAATTAGATACTATAATCTAGTACTTGTCATACCCGATTTTGAAAATATCGATTTATGACAAAATGGCGGACGTTTGAACATAACATAGCGATTTTTCGACCAAAAATTTGTTATTATTTTGCCTATAAAACAAAAACTAAGCAACGAAAACAAAAATCCTATGACAAGTACTAGATAATGATGTATAGAATAACCACAAAAAAATTCAAGGCAATCGGTTCATTGGTTTTCGAGAAATTTTGGGCACCGATTTGAAAAACATGATTTCGAGAAAAACGCGTTTAAAA
>NW_017297293.1:3091-4330 GCF_001594075.2 Trachymyrmex cornetzi | reverse complement strand
TTGATGTACGGGCACGAAGGAATGAAAGTCGGTTTGCACGATGAACACGAAATTACAATTTTAAAACCGAGCCCTCAAGTGCTTTCTATTGAGAATCGAACATCACTATCACACTTTTCGCATTTTACACATTCCGATAAGGCAGAAAACACTGTCAGAAAATTCAAAATTCAATACCCGATGTTTGGATCTTCTGGTGCGGATGTCTCACGATCAGTCTTCAATTTTTTGGCACTGAAACTAATATTCTCGTCGGAAAGTTCTACTTTTTCGGCAGTATGTCGATTTTTGGGCGGTATTTTCTTCTTGCTTCGATCTTTGCGAAAATATCCGAATCGACGAGCTTCCCGAGAACCTTTACATCTGTTATCCATTTTCCTCAGAATATTTATTCATAGACGAAAACTCACTGTAACGCACAGTTACACGAACGGCAAGCTACTGACGAAACGCGTCCAATTTCTGGCAAAGAATAAAGGTCGTGTGATATTTCCGTTATACGTGAACCCGAGCACGCCCGAAAACACAATAGAATCGTAAAACGGGTCTAGATACGCTCTCTTCGAAGGGTCGTTTGCCGCTACCTGCCTCTCGGCTCGGCCGAGCAAAACAGGCGGCGCGGCGCGTTCTCGGAGACGGTTCTCTCTCTCGGCTGTAACTTCGTTATATATCGAGATATTGACTTGCAATTTTCACCAGATATTCTTGAGACCTCAAGCTTCAAGAAAATGCAAAAAAAATCGATTTTTTCGACAATGCTAGGTGTATATCTCCCCTTAATGTTGCACCCAACTTGTTGGGCTACTTCACGAACGGATAAACCTTGCTCGATTAAACCCACTATTCTGCCACATGTAGCTTCGCTATAATTTGTAAAACGATTCCGTCTTTATTTTGTCATTTTGACAATGGTTTGCAGATAATATAATTGATATAACAAATATAACATGCGTTTTTGTTCTTTTGTTTTTAATATATAGAATATTTCATACGGTATATAATCTCATGCAAAACGAAATTGTTTTGCAAGCTGTAGCGACGCTACGCATGGCGTTTATTTATGTTAAATAGAAATATTATGTGTATATTACATTTATTATATATCATATTATATTACACATGAAATTGATTCATACTTTATAGGTATGTAAATATGAAACCGGAATTTTTTAATAGAAAATACACGTTTATTGCATAAAAATGATAAAAAATATTTTATTCGAAGTATTGCCCATCGCT
>NW_017297293.1:0-2179 GCF_001594075.2 Trachymyrmex cornetzi | reverse complement strand
CTATTACAAACTATACTGTTGTATGAAACTTGTATTGTTGTGAGTTGAAAATCTTTGTCAGATGTCAGAACAAGGAAATGGCGTCAACGACGCGGTCTTACGGCAACTACATTGACATCTATGGCCATCTATTTGTAAATTCCGGTTTCATATTTACGTACCTGGTAAATATATTTGTCCATCGACTTGTATCTCCAATATCTGTTCTGAAACTTGCAATATGTTTAAATTATATAAATCTTTATTCAGCAATAAGGAAAACCTACGTCAACTTAAGATTAACTTCCCTAAACATCAATTTTCAATTTTAAAATTGATGCTTAGGGGAATTAATCATAAGTCGACATAGGCTTTTCTTATTGCTGAATAAAGATTTATATAATTTAAACATATTATGACATATTTCATAACAGACAGTGAACGTTGTTAGGAACAGTCCGTTTCTAGCAGCAGAACAAGTAATTCCTGAAATCGACGTTAATCAAAAGGGAGTCCCTCAAAAGGGACTGTTATCCTTCGGATAGAGGGTGCTGGATTAATTTTGTGTCGTCCAACAAAAAAAGTGTCCTTTCTGAAAGGCACCGACAACAACGATTGGCATTTGCCAATCAACATTTAAATAAGCCTCAAGAAAAGTGGGACAAGTGGATCTTGTCGGATGAAAAAGTGAGTTTCTCTTAGTCAAAATTTTTTACCATATGTTTATGTATCATTTAATACATTGAACAGTAAAGTCACTGTAAAAATATTGAATACATAAAATGTTTATATTTTTTCTCCGATCGCCTAACTACGTCAATGCTTTTTTTTTATTTATAGGTCTTTTCTTCTGCCGAGGACGGCAGACTACATGTATGAGGACCTAAAGGCGCCAGACTTCAGCCACACTATGTAGTGCAAGAGCATCACAGTGGTAGAATCTCGTGCAACTTTTGGGGAAGCATGAGTGCTGCAGGTGTAATAGAACTTCACCAGACCACGGCACGCATGACAGCAGTAGAGTATGTTGACATTTTGGAAACAGTCATGCTTCCCAGTGCGCCAACAAGATTTCTAGCAGACCAACATCCGACCATTAAGTTCGTACAGGACAACAGTGCTGTTCACAATGCCCATGTGACACTGGTTTAATCATCATCCCGAGGTGGAAAAAATAGATTGGCCTTGCAAGTCTCCTGACTTAAGGGGATGCTAAACCGATTATCCAACTTAATCAAGGTCGATAGTACAAACTTTTTAAATTCCAAATTCGATAATAGTAGTGACATCTTTGAATTAGTTTTTACATTATATTGTATATAATATATAGCATTCTGTCTTACTCAAACGCATACATCTATTCTTATCTAACTTATGCCAGCACCATCTATCGCAAGATCGCGCAACTACTGCTACACGGAATTTCGGCTCTGTTGACAGTCCCAGTCTTCGCAAAGCACTTATATACACCTATTTTCTATTCGGTGGAAATATTTCTTTTCTAGACTTTCAATCTTAATTCTACAAACTCGGTATCGTTCGTTTCAATAATGTGACCTCAGCTGCACGCTTATTTTCAAAATATGGACTCTAAATCTCTTATATCAAGCAAATATATATCTGAGGTGACAGCTGTACGAGCCAAAAGTAAGTGAATTTTTAACGAATTAAAAATTTTTTTTAGATTTTCTCATAAAATCCAGTGCAGCTGAGGTCCTGTTTGTGCGTACTTTAATTTAAGCAATAATACCTTTGCAATCCGTACAGAGATTTTTCACCGAATGGAAATGTGGTAAAACAGAAGGCTTTAGCATCGCCTTAAATCCCATTAAAAATTTGTGGGGAATTATGGTCAGGGAATGGAGATCCGGACAGCACAGAACTCGAGATGCATTAATCCAGCACGTAGTACTACACTGTGTTTACTGTGCATACAGTAAACGATGTATGAAACAGGCTTCGCGACCGATCCGAAATATGCCAGCACCTATCTCAGTCAATGAGGACCAGATTACAACAGATCATTGACAACAATGGCTATTGGATTAATTACCAATTGTTATATGTGTTATAAAGACATGTGTCATACATATATATTTATTAACGTTATGTGTTATGTGTGTTATAGATATAGACATTATGTGTTATAGACGTTATGTATTATAAATGTTTATATATAATTTTTTTGTGTTATATGTGT
>NW_017297292.1:1618746-1753856 GCF_001594075.2 Trachymyrmex cornetzi | reverse complement strand
ATTTTGCTATAGAAAACGAACAGTTCATACAACACAAATAATTCTTGTAATTATTCTGCAAAAATAAATATTAATAAAATAAAAATTAATAAAAGTATTAAGGTAAAGATATAAAAAAAATCAATTTACGAGATAATTTTTTTGGCACATAATTAACATAAAATACTAAATATTCGTAAACAATTAATTTTTATATAATCGTACCTTAATTTACAAACAGAATATTGAGGTGAACCAATTGGAGTAAAGGAGATATGTAATTACTTTAAAAAATATATTTAGGCAAAGTGGTTAATTTTTTAAGTAAGCAATTATATGTGTTTTCTTTACACCAATTAATTTGTCTCATATTATTTTGTTCATAAGAGTATTAAGGTATGCGAACAGACATTTTACAACGTAGATGTTATGTTACTTTTAGTAGTTTTAATTGGTGCCAAATGGGTTGTTCTAGCTCTACGTATATTTATACTATATAGGAATCTATAATAATGTATTCATTCATTATAATGCATTGTAACAAGATCGCTACAATAGGCGATGATAACCGGCCTAAAAACCGCGATTACGTGTCCTTTGTGTCAACAGGTGCGGCGTTCCGCCACAATGAATGGCGTGAATTTAGGCACGCGTTCCGCGAACGGTTCGTTTTTTCGTCGTAATGGTGATACTAGTGATAAGTGGAAAATTACGGAAAAAGTGATTGTGTGTGTCTTGTTTTGGGAGTGCCATGCAGGAGAGGAGGCGGAGGCCGGGGAGGCATCGGGCGACGGCGGGGCAACCGTGGGTAAGCATTTGTGATTCATTTAAAAAATTATTGTTATCTATGAAGTGTAATTTTTCTGTTAAGTATTTATTTAGGGATAATTATTTTATAAAACGTTATTAATTTTTTAGACAATATTTAATATTTGATAATATATTTGTATTTTACAGATTTTTATTATATACTTCAACCTCCGCTGCTGCGCATCGTACTGATGAGCGTTTGATTATTTTTTATGTCACTTTTGAAGCAATTTGAGGAGAAAGATGTGAAAGCGTTTTCCCAATGATTAAATATATTTAAAAATACCAATTTGCATTGGAAACAAAAAAGAAGGTAATTTATATAATTAGATAATTTATATAATATATGTATATTTTTAGGGTATAGTTAGTTCTGCGTGCGATGCAATACGCCAACTACTAATTACAACGATTTAGGTCGCTTAGCGCGATGTTCACTAATAGTAATCGCGTGTATTGAAGGTCGTATCGAAGCAATTCTACGTCGGTAGTTTGAAGCGATAAAATAAGGATCTTAATCGCGATTTCTATTTTGGATTGTTATTAGGCCATAGTTCTTTTGTAGTGGGGAAAGGATGTAAAGTCATTTACGTGCAATGTATCCCAAATTTCTAAATTTCCTAATTAAATATTTTAACAATTAAAATGTAAAATTTAATTTTTGCCGAAATATAAAAGCCGAAATATAAAATATTAAATATGGTACACAAGGACTCTCTCTCCTTAAAATATCAAAAACACCTAAATCTGGGCTAATGAGAATCAGCGCGAACGGAGGTGCGCAATAAATCTTTTACAAATAATTTGTTAATCCATATGATAGGTTGATATCATCTTTATTGAATCTTGTTACAAGATTCAAAATTTCAAATAAAGATGATATCAACATATCATATGGATTAACAAATTATTTGTAAAAGATTTATTGCGCACCTCCGTTCGCGCTGATTCTCATTAGCCCAGATTTAGGTGTTTTTGATATACAAAATATTGATATCTCAATTTTAACAACTATTTTTTTTTAATTTACTTGCGATTAAAAGAATATTTAAAGGGATATCTTGTCTTACCGGTATATCCTAAAATATACGGAGGTGCCTTGTACGATCCAGTTTCGCTAGGCCAATCTCTTCTAATTTCTTTATCTTGAAGAGTTGGTAACTCGGCTTCTCTACCGGACTTTGGTCTATATGGTCCAGTCTTAAGAATCTTCTTTTCTAATAATTCCTGTGACAATACAAAATTATACTTTTAACTGTGCAACTTGATTATTCGTAATATTTTGCGAGTATTAAACAATCCTTTTTGTTCCAGTTTCTCTATATACATACATCTTCCTCATTTTGACAATTTAATTCATTTCTATTATAATCGTTTTGA
Source organism: Trachymyrmex cornetzi (assembly GCF_001594075.2). NCBI lineage: Eukaryota > Metazoa > Arthropoda > Insecta > Hymenoptera > Formicidae > Trachymyrmex > Trachymyrmex cornetzi. Next base: position 1,751,687 of record NW_017297292.1, on the reverse strand, counting down.
TAATCTTTCGATTTTGCGTTTATTATATAATCTTCTTTACTCAAGTTTCTCTATAAATAAGTACATCTCTCTCATTTAAAAAATTTAATTTCCAGTTTTTTGGTATTTCTCATCTTACCTTCATTATCTCTTCTGTACTCGCTCCGAATCTCTTTCCAACGCGAAATTTGAGGGTGGGACAATGACCCGTGTACCTAAAAATACGTGTAACTTGTAGTAAAGGTAGCACAATATGAATTTTAAAACATAACAAATTTAGATGTAATGACACTGCTGCGTTCCTCAAAATTCTCTTAAAGAAATTGAATTTTTCTTGAAGTAAGAAATTGCGTATTAGTATTATGATATTGTTTCACTATTGTGACAGAGTATTACGACAAATCAACTATGTAATGTTTGATGCAAGATTTTTCGATCAATTTGCAGTCTGCTTTCCCATGACCAAAATATGATAAAGAAAGAAATATAGTGGACGACAGTGTAGCGTGCAAAATTATGACCTATTACGTGAACACTGAACATGTTATAGCCATTTTTCTGTCTAGTGAAACGTATCTAATACCCTACAATTAGATATCTTATGTGATATATCAATGTACCTATATATGGGAGCTTCTTCGTTAGAATCTATACTCATGGTTATATTGCTACTTACTACGACGGTGTAGGATACAATGAAATGTACATATTCCGAGAAAAAAAATGCGTATTTGCACGCGAGGTATACTTGCCTACTTGTAACTTCTGTATTAAGTATACCGTAAATAATTAAAATAGCATGATTCAGAAGAATCGAGATCAATGAATCTTAAGATGAAGAACGTGAACTATACTGAGAAAAAAGTTGTTAACTCGATTAATTTAGTTTATTTTTTGTTGAAGAATGTATGTTTAAGTTAAATTTATATTACATATATATTATAAATGACTTAAATATATATATATAACGGAAAAAATAAAGACTAAACTAAACTAATTTAGTCAAGTTGACAACTTTTTTCTTAGAATATAGGATAACATATACATATATTGTTAAAAGACCAAAGTATATGTTTTAATTATTTCGTCACGAAACTTCTCAGAAATGTTTTTACGAATTAACCCGAAATTTAGAAAAATATTTTCAGTTACTTGCCCTGCATTTAACATTTATTAACTGTAGACTGTGTGGACATCGCTTTAAATGCTTCTGAGAGAATGACACGATCACAGCCGATCCCTAAATAAAGTAATCGCAGAACCGTAAAAGCGGACTACCGGTGACCCAGTAAATGGAGCCTTCACTTTGTAGCGGTCACGGTGGGATAACCAGCTGAAGTCACTCCTACACGGTTGTCACGAGTCTCGACTATTAAGATCTGCATAAATCGTATCTAGGTCGTTGAACTATCTTACCGTGTCTATATCACAAGATCAGTGTCAAGAAAGTGAAGTCTCTCGATATTTAGCAGATCGTTTGAAATATTACTGTTACAGGAAAAGGATGGTTTTGCTAAAGTATCTAAAATTTAGCTAAATACAGGTCTGAAAATGATTTTGCTGGACCATCAAAATTATTAGAATAGAATTTACTTCTCTTCAGTACCAAGGACTTGATTCAACTATGATCTTACCTCATTTGTCCGTCCATACTTTTATCAGAATAATTATATAGAATACTCAAATTAGTTGCTAGAATGTCAAAGCTTTTTGCATCCTTGCTTATCCTTGAGATTACTATGTAATTATTTTAATAATCCAAAATTATTTTCAGATCTGTATCTAGCTAATTTTGTAGATACTTTAGCAAAATTGTTTTTTTCCGTACAGGTTTCTTCGTATTTAAATGTACAAGTTTTACTTCTTTCTTATTGCATCTCCAATAAGTGTTTCTTCAAGAAAAGTTTCTTCTATCTCTTTTATAATTTACAAATTACTAGTATAATACTTAATATTCTAAAGAAAAAGTTCAAGATTGTATATTAAATTCGAGATCGGTAGTTTTTAGAGACTTTCTTTCCGTTTTAAGATGCAAGTGAAAACTAGATCTTTTCATGAAGAAGAAGTTTTCGATAAACCAACTTGCTCGCTATCGGTCATTTCTTGTTATCCATTTTTGTTGTAATGAGAAAGGTATAATAGCATAAATCCGATAGAAACAGTTAATTGGGGCGTTTCTATTTTTCTCAGACAAAGCCTTTTCTCTCGAGCAACTCGTCCGTCCGTTTCGATCCGCGTCTTTTCTCACTTGGATCGATATTCCGGAGCTAAGGTAAATCATGATAAATAGTTCGAGGTGATTTGCCATACAGAAGGGTAGTTTTGCGCATGATATAGCTTTATAGTGGGGGTGTGAGGGTGTAAATTGGCACGGTACCAACCGCGGTACCACCGCTTTCGAGGTCAATACTTCGGGTATGCACGCTTCCGGTGGGTCATCCGGTGGTGATCTAGTTCGAATGCGATATAATCTGGAAATCGGGACACATACGCTACTTCGATTTTCTTGTCCGATGTCCGCGTGATCAGTAAATATTGCGAATGCATAATGCATTTGATGCAATATAGATATATGTACGTTATAAGAAAGGCCGCTTTACTGCGGTTGATTTTTCGCGTATCATCATATGTATTAGTTGATATTCAGAATCCTAATTATATTACATTGAATATCAAAGATTATAGGTGTATCTGCGCATAAAAGAAAATCTTATTTTAAGTTTCATATATTAATTTTTATAATAATGATGTATTCTATAAAGGCTTTTGCACTATTAAATTTTTTACAAAAATTTTAAATAGATTAAACTGACATCAACATCTTTGGAATATCTTCAATTTTCGAAAATCATAAATTTATTTAATATTAATCTCTCTCTCTAATTAAAAAATTCTAAACTTCGTTTTTATTCATCTGCATGATTTCAGAAATTCATCATAATTTTTATAATTGATATCTTATATTCTCCAATTAATTGTTTTCAAATTCGTAAACCAATTAATTAGTTTATAAAATTTAATTAATATATAACAATAAATACTTTGTAATCATTTGCAATATATTATATATTATTCGTATATTTATTTTTATTTAAGTTTTAAGATATTATCACGTGGGTAATTTCTAAATTTCAAATTTTCTAATATCAAATTATTTAATATCATAGCCGATATCAACAGATTTCATTAATGGTTTAAATATCGTTTCTGCGGTTTCTGTTATATTGGACTGAAAATCGAGTCAGTTAGAATTAGATCGTTCGCGAAGAAAAAATTTAGATTTGATCTCTGTGCAGAACAGGCGTGATTTCATTGAAAATCCTTCAATCAGATGTGGTTTCCTTGTGGAATCAATTTCACGCTTTCTGCGTTTTTATTAAGTCGTAAGACTAAACGTTCTATTTATACGTTATCATTTATTTAAGTATTATTCCAGTAAATACAATTTTTAATGCTACAGATACAAAATATTTTACGTAAAATAAAATAAATTTTAGATTTGAAAGCAGTCAAAGGAATAGCGAGAAAAATAAAAAGAGAATTGTGACAAACTATAATTTTCGTCGCAATAAATTAAAAATAAGATTCCGATTATTTTAATTAAGAATAATTACTTATTTATACTGCCGCTAATAAACACGGAGATTTTTTTGAATTTGGAATTTTGTTGAACTTAATGTTCATACTTAGCGTAATTATTTGTATGTTACTTATAGCCGCTTATTCACGAACAAATAATGTGTGTGTGTATGTGGATATTAAATATTCTCTCCATACATTTTATATCCGTGCTTTAATATGAATATGATTGCGTGTATAGAGTTATGGTACCGTTATCGTGCACATACATACAATCCAGCATAAAAACTAATTGTAAGATTAAACTTTCTTTAAAGAAGTAATGATATTAATATCGTGGTGTAGTAATTCATGCGTAATTTAACAAAGTTTTTGCAATTGCGCATACAGCATATATAATTTTTGAGATTTAATTATTATCATCGTCCGGTTTACGTTTTTAAATAACAGTAAGTCAAGAAATTTATACATTATTCATTATTATATATATTATAACTGTATAATTTTTTTTTTTGAGAAGCATATTATTTCGCAATTTTCATTACGTTTGTAATAATAAATAAATGAATATTTAGATGTATATTTTCATAATAACTTTCTACTATAAGTGAAATTATGTACATACATTTGCATGAAAGATAGGACAGTTTTTATATATATGACACTTTCATTTATAATTGAAGATATAGAACGAGTGTTGTAAAAATAAAAAAGATATGAGAAAGTTGACGTTCACTTATCGAATAGATTTTTTTTACTTTATTATCGAGTAAATTTGTCCATGATCAATGAAAAGTTGTGTGCATGTCGCGTATAATATCCATTTAATTACGAACAGTTGTTTGACGCCATGCATCTTGCATGCATTACGTAACGTAAACGAGACATTTAGTACCTGTCATAACGATGCTAAATTCAATTAGATTCTTATAATCGTTAAACTAATTCTAGTGATAAAGTTTTTATCACTAAAAACAATGTTACATTATTATTTTCTTATTTCTAACGATATATTGAGCGGTTCAATACTTGCTAAATTTTATTTTGCTTTCATATTTGATTAAAGTATCTCAATAATAACTCGCAATCGCCGAGTTTATCGAGAGTATTTTAATATTTTCAATACGAATATGTAATTTACTTCAATATTTTAATATTTTAATATAAAATACAAATGTCTTCACAGGACATAACACTGAGAGAAACAACTGATTGCAGTTATCATAATTTAACTATAATTATTTTGGCGGCACTTTATGAATACAATTATTATTATTACTAACGTTATGACAGTAATAACTATAAAAATTAAGCTTCTAATCATAATTATTATACTATACAATTATTGTCATAAATACCAAACAGTTTTCTCTCAGTAAACATCGAGATAAACATGCAGTAAGGATTCAACAGTTTTGTAACAAACGTAAACAAGATGTAGGAGGAATCGATGAACAGAAGAGAAGTGCCTGTAATAGCGAATTAATCGCGGATTGAAAGCAGTGAATGGAGCAATTAATTGATCATTGACAGATTACACTTACCCGGGTAAATGAGAGCCATAGCTCTGTCTGAAAAATTGCTTCCTCTGCTCCTCGCACATCGCGTCGAACACCATTTTTTCTATCGATTCTTCTCACGTGTAGTAAATGAATCACAACGCGACGACGCTCAACGAGATTCTCGACCCGAGATTTCCTCTCTTCATGTTTTTCTCCTGTTTTTCTTCCGTGACTGAATATGCGTTTCTACCGGAGCATAATACCTTCTTTTTATCGTCTACAATATTCTTCTTATCCTATATGTTCATCGCATACTCGGCGAAAATCCTCTCTCGTCATCCGTTCTTCATTCGCTCGATCGTTTGCAGTTTGCGACGGTCGATCACCATCGAGGAACGCACCCGTCGTCAATTAGTGTCGATCCGAAATCTTCCGTCTGTGCCGCAGCTGGAATCGCTATTCGAGCGATCGTTAAGACCGCAATTAGAGGGGATCGTCAACCGGTCTGTCGAACGTTGCGCGACCGCGCCGAGGATGATCGTCGACTGGAAGCGATCGGGCCATCCGCCGCTCGATCCACGGTCGGCCGGGAGGGATCGATCGAGGATCCTGGCGTCGGCACCGACGGCGATCGCGCGAACCGTTGCACACGCGTTTGCCGGCGCGTCAGTGAAACAATACTGTATATAGCCGACCCGAAGATACATAGTGCTGCAAGCCGTGTCCTACTAAAGACGCCCCTCCATTTCAGCGCACCGCCCTTTAAAGGGTTCGACACACCATCGAAGTCATGTCAGCGCATATCCGCACCGCTCAATCGTGCGGAACGCCGCGGCTTTGGTACACGTGATTGTCGGATTCACCCTCGGATTCATCCTTAAACGCGTTATCGGTCATTAACCCCTTGCTGCGCCTCGAGTCGACGTAATGGTTTAGGATAAACTGTTAAATTCCTAGTGTCGAATTATATCCAATTTGATTGGTTTTTAATTATATTTATAGGTTCGTCACTGTGTTCCTATCCTATTCATTTAACTAAAACAATGCAGTTAGACAATTCGGTCAAGAAAATATATTTAATTTGATTGCAAAATTTAGTTTATTATTTACTAAGTGCATTAAAAGCGACGTTGCTTACTTCGAAACTAACCACAGAAATGGATTGATTTACATTTTGACACAAGTCAAAATGTAAATCAATCACTTTGACGCACTTTGAAGACTAAAAATAAAATGTTATTTAAGAGAAAGAATTGATTTATCACATTGCTCCTTTGATATCTAAAAATACTGTAATAGACCATGATTTTATCAAAATTCAACTTAAAAACCATATCAAGTCAAGAGAAAATCGATATGACTTTATTTTGACGTCGTGGAAGTCAAAATGACTATATTTTGATGTAAAAGTCAAAATGATGATATCTTTTTGTCATATCAAATTTAATTCTTCATTGATATTAAAAATCAAAATAGTCATTTTGATTTTTTGTTGACTTGTGTTCCTTGGGTATAAAAGGAAGATATTTATTTATACTGCCTCCCAGTATATGTACTTTTTTACTCTAACTTACACTATTTCACTCTGTAATCTTAATAAGAGATTATAAAGTGAAATAGCATAAATTAGAGTGACATAGTATATATAAAGAGATAATACATATACCTTTCTCTCTCGCAGGATTTTAACAAAATCGCTTATCATCAGACTTTGTTATATAGGGTCTCCAGTTTAGGATAATGCCACGACGATACGTCTCTCGCTTTTGATAGGTTCGACGCCAATCGTCTTGCAGTGATAAATGTTTTTTTTTTTAACATTAGTAGTAAACGAGTTGAATAAAAACAGAGACATTAGCTGCAGTCATAGACTTTTCGTTGCCTTCTTACTTGCTGTAGTGACATATATATTGTATTAATAGCGACCCTGTACTCATTTTTCCTGTAACACTCGATGTAACGATTTACAGTAACTGCGTACATAGTTCTATACGCTCGATAAGGAAATAGAAAATTTTTATATATCTCTTTCTACCAATGTAGATTAATTTATTAATCCTCGTTTAATTTATTTTTTTTTAATTAGAAAAAGATAGAGTAAACTAAATCAAGATTAAAATTAAGACAAATTAAAAAAATTAAATTTAAGAAAAAGATCTTTGAGATTATTCAGTAAATATCAACTGAAACATAACAGTAGTGTTATAATTTTACCTAAAAAAATTATTGCTTATAATATATTATTGAATTTTAATCCGGTAAACACCAAATAAAAGTAATATAATGCCAGTGTTATAATGTCACACTCAACAATACAAATGTAACATAACACATGTGTACATAACTGCAGTAGCACGTAACAACAGTTGTATTGAATGTGAAATTATAACATTAATGTTATATTATATTCAGTTGATGTTTACTGGATTATAAATCAATATAATATTATAAATGATAATTTTTATATATGGTGCGAATTACATATTTTTAATATTAAATACAGTACGATAATTTATATTATACGAATAGTAGTTATTAAATTTATTTTACTTACTAGGAAAATGAGGACAGTGGAGACTTGTTTAATTCTTTCGTACAAATCCTTCATGTTTTCTCGTATTTATTATTTATTCTCTTAATGTCAGTCTAGAATGACGAGTATTTCTTAGTTTGCTAAAAAGCTGCAGGCGCTTCCTCGTTTCTTTCACGTTTCATTGGTAACTAGGGGACATTTAAGTAGCAAGCGGAACGGTCTCCAGAGTAACTCTGGCGAAAATCGATACAAGGGGTTGAATGCATCACTCATTCTCCTCACGAAAGCCGTCTCGAGCGAATATAAGTATCGTAGCAGTCTGATTTTTATAAGTCTCACGATATGATTTCATAATACTATGACGGACCGCATTTAAGAATAAATCTTCGAAGAACGATTAATATAAAGTATATGAACAAATCATATTTATGATGCAGATAAAGTAATGATTCTTATTTATTAAAAATATATCGTTTTGAAAGAACTTATAACTCTCGGTTATTACAGTTTTGCTTTTTTTAATTTTTTTTTACACACATTTTTTTATTTTCCATTTTACAAACGCTACAAACATGTTTGCTTGGAGTGTGGAACATTCACTGAAAACATGTTTGTTGAACTTTTAGATATGCTTTATGATAAAGAAGGATCATTATCTTTTAGTACACATGATCGTTCGTGTTCTGTGAACTTTTTTCTTTGAAATATTAGTAGTCTGGCTAAAAATAATGGTCCCTATCCCTTCCTTTTTTTAAAATACTTCTTAAAGATGTTAAAATATGTGTAGAAATTTTAATTGTCGTATACTTGCAAAATTGATAAAAATTAACGGGCAGGCACGAATCCATTTTATACTAAAATTCGAAAATTATATGTATTAATAGTTAACGCATTGAAGAAAGCTTGACGTTAGAATATAAAATATATTTTCAGTATTATGTAGTAATTTCAGGTAAAAGAAAATACATTAAAATTTATTATATTTTAATTTTGTATTAATAGTCAACTGCAAAAAATATTTGTTTACGGAGATGCACAGAAACGTTTAATTTCTTAATTACTATGCTTTATGTAACTTGAATTATATCACTGAAAAATACACACACAATAATACACACAATAATATTTAAATAGCTAAAGATAAAATATTTTTTTATTAATTTTCAAACGTCTATTATAATTTAATAATTACATAATGTCGATCTTTTTTTATTAGATCGAGTTAAATTTATTATATTTGATTCTATCGATGATCAGTAACATAAATTTCATTGTTTGAGGTCGATAAAATCACTGTGAATTGATAATACCTGACTGGATTAACCGATGTTTAGATTATCATCTGTGGGTAATTGTGATTTAACACAAAAATTTATTCAATAATACACCTATTCTTATCCTTTATCAATAAACATTTAGGTGTATGAAATATATTTCCAATTTTTTACAAATATATATATTGCACAAATAAAATCGCGAAGTAATCTAACAGGTTTCATGAATGGCTTTTGTCTCGCTTTCACAATACTGATGTGACGTAGCATATGAACAGCATATGAAGTAAGAATAATATATATTTTTTAACACATGGGTTATTCAGAAACGTCTGTGAATAGCGTTACGGTCATATTGTTTGCGTATGTTTTTCATGGAACGTGTACATTGTAAATCATAGCTGCCGATGCTCGTAGAAGTGTAGGTAGATATTGATTTCCGATTTCTGTTGTACGTCGTATAGCTATTGTTGGAGGATAATATTTCAACAAGGTGAATTCGAGTTGTTCGTAAAACTATTTTCGACGTACAATAAAATAATGCATTGTTATATCAAACAATTTTAATCATTTCTCCGACAGCGAGATATAAGGCGCGCAAAACCGCAAAATTCGCAAAATTTCTTTCGGACTTGTTCATTTCTGCGCGATAAGGCGAGTTGTTAAATTATATTCTTCTAAAGATTTAAAAGGAAACACGAGAAAATAATATTTCCATATTTATTAAATTCATGTTAACTTAATTGTCACGAGAGCAATTCCGAGAGAGATTTACTGCTAGTTAGTGAGAAGTTTGTTACCGGCAGAACATATATTTATCTACCGTTACAATTAATAATTAATTTGTTGATGCCCACAATTTACTGAAAGTTTCGTTCGTTAAACTAGCAGATTAATTTCGTCAGCGGTTTGTAAGACGGTAATTAATAGGTAATAGTATTAATATTGTCGTTAATATTATGAATATGTTCGTCGCTCGGAAGTTTGCATAATATAATAATTATTTTTCTTACACAATGCTTACTAGAATATTGATAACGTGATTTGATGAAACTCATGAGAGACTTATACACTATTTTAAACATTATTAATTTAAATTACGATACGAATGTAGACTTTATAAAGACTTTATAAAGACGCACAGGATACATCATTTTTTTAATAATTACGCATTAAAAATTAATATATATTTACTTGTAAATTTATAAATAGTCACAAGCAGGGTACACCTCTTACATAAATTTAATATTAAGAGTAATTAATTCCTTATTTTGAATATTAAAAGCTGATGTTCAAAATAATTAATTTGGCTTTTAGTATTCGGAATTAGTAATTTCCAGTATTAAATTGGATTCTGAAAGGATCGACAAAACAGTAAACCCCTGCCTGCCTGCCTCTCGGTTTATTCAAGGTCGAACCTAGGTAGATACGCATTTCCGACTGGTGGAGGGTCAAGGACAAGTTAATGGGGATTGATAGCGATCCCCTTCCAACGCATATCCAACTTTTTATGGACATCGTAACTTGTCTCGACAGATACCTTCACAGAAATCTAGTACCGGCCAATTTATTACTGAAAGACAGAAATTAATTATTTATTTGGTGTACTAAAAGTACTAAACAACAATGCTCTTAGTATCTAAAATAAGTAATTATGCTGTCTTTCAAAATATTGGCCAGTATTAGATTTCTGTAAAGGTGTTCACGAATATTCACAGAACCACAGATATTTGGATAAATACGTTGCGAGCTATAGTAAATTATATATTCTGAGCATGTATAGTGTTACATAACCCGCTTGCGTATTTGCGCTGTGAATTCTTTTCGTTATGCTCGCCAAGAGAAAAAATTACCTCTTCTGTTTACGAGCTCTGCAAGAAATAGTTTTCTATTGTACGTTCTGGAGCGCATTCATCTAAAAGATTAGTATTTAAATTTATAACATGCTGCATTAAGATCTGACTTCACGTATTTTACGGGAATATAGGTTAAAATTGCATTTCGCGTCCGTTGCTTTAACCGGATTCTTATTTTTACATGTTCGTCTATCTCATTTTATCGATAACTATGTCGATAATTATATCACTTTTCTATAGTATAAAATAAAAAAAAAATACTTTACGTCTATCCTGTATCTCTTTTCTGTAGTATTAAATAAGAAAAATACTTTACGTCTATTCTATATTTTATGTTCATGTTAAAACATAACATACTGCAACGTACAGATTTATGTTACTGATTTCATACACTTTATATGCAATAAAACATACTTTAACTTTTCTCAATTTTTATTAATGTTTGTGGTTTTACCGTTTGCTGAATACTTTATTTTAGAGGCTAAAATGCCTCTTCTTCTCTTTCGTCTCTTTAAATAATTTTCTTTGGAATATTAATAAACCTCTTATCTTCCTCTACCTTTATCACCGTTTCTCAAATGACTTTGTTTAGCTTTGGACTTTTACTGCAATATTTTATTTATCATTAACATAAGATTGCATGATGAAGCTGTTTTTCCAAGCATAATATGAAAGTTTGTTTGTGGCTGTATTTAATATCAAAAGTTAAAACGGTTTACTGACTATTATGCTTTAGCGATATAAATATAGCTTTTTAATAATATATTTTCGCTTTATCTACCATTTCCAGCGAAAATATAAACATAATAAGGTAGTACATTTACAGTGCTGTATTCAGCATTTAGTAAAACAATGTCGAGGTATACAAATATTAATTTATTTTAAATTTGTTGTTTTACGTTTTCGTTACATAAATAACGGAATGATTATTTTCACATCACCACACACAAATGAACTTTAATTTAACATATAAATTAAACCTTGGAACTTGTCTAAAAGCTGTTATACGTAAAAAAAATTTTAGTCGTAATCATAAGACTCCAAGAATCTCAACTAATCACAGTTGAGCGTTTGGAGATGCAAGATCATAATTTTTATTGGCTGCACTCAACAGAGAAAGTGACTTAATTTCCCTCATTAGATCTAAATATATAAACCAATAATAACACAGTAGGTAGTAATCCTTGAGCCGTAAGAAATTGATCAATCACAGTCGAATGTGAGAAGAATAATCGACTATGATTGGTCCATCTCTTAATCATTCCCCTAATAATAGATCTCTAAGGGACGTTCCAAAGAACATTAAAGATATCTCTATATCTTAAGGCCTTATGCCAGCGTGCTGCGGATTTTCGTCTGTCGAAAGTTTACGATAAAGAGTTGCCCAAATTTCTTTTTTCATATTTTCGACTGAATTTGCGTTTCAACGAATACTTAGGCCATAATATATTGTAAGTTCATCAATTAATTTGCCCGTTAATTTTCCTTTTCCGCCAAGGCCTTCCGTTGATTTTTTTAAATTTCGTAAACGAGTTCCCATGCATTTTTGAATATGAGGGATGCATTCTTTTTTCTTGACGATAATATCGCCGTAAGGTTTTGCGTCCGTTACGCCTTTAAATGTTGTGCTATCGCCATCACCTATGGAATTTGTATATTTAACATCGTGCAGTTCGATCGAACGCTGAAACATCTCAAGTACGCCGTCCACTTCCATTTTTCCAGCAGAGCCACTGTGATTACTTTGACAATTTTCTGCGTGCGTTATCGCCCATTCTTCATATTCAGCACTGTCGGTACGTTTTTCCCAATACTCGCACGATTTACAATACTTGGATTTTACGATAACGTCAATAACTTTAGCAGGATGACAACCGATGAGCGTTACGATTTCGTATAAAGAAGAAAATCCGCGTTTTCGCCATGAGCCATCGCCTGAAACCATAATTCCATCAGTCTGTTCTTTTGTAATGCTTATCTCCTTTTCTTCTTTTGCTGCCTGTTTCATACTCATAAAACGAACTGAATCTGTAGCTATTGCAATTGTTTGTACAATTGAGTCATAAAAAGAGTGAAAAATCGGAGCTGGCAAGTCCATGAAAGCACAGAACTTTTTCATTCCTTGTAAGCCAATGCCTAGTATTCTCATTACAAAAGTAATTCGTTTATTTATCTCGTAGCCGTTTTTTATGTATGGAGAGGATGAACAATATTTATCCTCACAATTTCCACAGGAAATAATTACTTTGAAACCTAATCCTCGCTTACTAGTCTCTGACAAAATCACGTCTTTGCCGCACGTTCTGCACACTAAACACGCCGAAATCGCACTTGCGAGGGCTGCGAAATGCAATATTCTGTAGCCGAAGGTGTCATCAACTGGCACGTCATTATTAAATTTGGACGACTTTAATTTTTTCGCTGATGTGCTGACTTTCTCCGAATCCTGTTCTGCCTCGAATCGATTCAGCGGCCGTCTATTTGAAATCTTGCTTCTTCGTGATGACCACGTTGAACTTTTCGTACTTTTTTTGGTACGATACACTTTCTCTTCATTCATAATTTACACGGCTTAAAAATAAAATTGAAAACTAAACATGTACAGCGTGCACTCGTACTAGCAACGAACACGTGCGTTCAACGTACTGAATACTATAGACTATAAAGTTATATACCGGTTTTCTAACCTATTGATGTTTAAAAATGCTAGTAGTTCCCCCTATTATCTACTTTCAAAAGCACGAAGGTAAAATAGGTCTTATATTTATCAGGACAGTGAAAAATTAGAAGCGCGTGAAATATGTAATTTCGTGAGTTTTGATACAATGTGACTTTCTTGACTTCAAGTATTTAAACATATATTTTTAAAATTTTGCCGCTATGCTTATCGTATTCTTGACACGTTAAAGTATCGATTAAGCAAAAAAAAAAATTTTTTTTGATTTTTTGAAAATTCTATAGTGGCATAAGAACGTTTGCCAGAACGTCCCTCGAATAAAGTGTGCTGTCAGAGAGGGTCATAGTTGGTTCTTATATTTAAAACCGTAATAAGTACAATCTTAAGAGGTCATAAACCAATTACAGAGTATTAGCATCTTAAGATATTACTTGAGACAGTCTTGAAGAACCGACTATGAATATTCGTCTTAATACTTAAAGCTTATACTACACCTATTGTGTTTCGACATTGGACTTTACTCGTTTCTACTAATGTAGTTTAATTTTAATATCGGTTCAACTAACTCTTTATCTTTCTCTAGTTTAAGAATTACAAAAAGATGAAGAGTAAGTTGAACTGAGATTAAAGTTAATCTACATTGGTAGAAACGAGCATAGGTTTTTCTGTGTGCCATTATGTAACCTTAAGGTGATTACAAAGTCATCTGTTTTATCGATCGAATGCGATTATTTTCTATGTAAGTATTTTTTTAACCGTCTTTGCAGATTTAAAATCCTTTTCTACGCATTTAAAGTATACACGGTAATATAGTTCAAGTCGGTCGACTTTATGCTCAAAAACAAAAAAGAATGAAAAATTATAGTTTTATTATCAGCTTCTGGTGTCGACTCGTAACAATATTTGCTTTAGATACAAATTTTAGGCTAATTCTACAATGTGCTTTTTGTTTCCTGTTTTTTGCTGTTTGTCCCTGTTTGTCTCTTGCCTTTTTGATCAAGAAGGCAAGAGACAAACAGCAAGAAACAGGAAACAAAAAGCACATTGTAGAATTAGCCTTATACTTTGTACGTACAAAACAGTCTTAATTAGTTTGGACTAGAGATTACATGAACAAGCAATATTGAGTTCTTAGAATTAGCCTTAATATCTAATATGAAAGATTAATGACTTCGAAAATTTGTGCGTATGTGTGCGTGCAATATTGGTGCAGTAGGGTGTAGTGATGGCACGTAAATCATATATGTGTAAGTCCTATTGAATTAGTAAAACAGCAATTACGTCGGAGATGTCGAAGTTCAATTTTCCCTTGGGGGGAAATCTCTATTTCAAGGAGCGATATCGTTCGCTGAAAGCTCAAGGAAGACAAAATATTTGCAGATTGTGACGAAATCTGTCATTAACAGCTGATTGGCGCGATAATTGCAAGTGTCGGTGCGATCGCGACTTCCTTGTGTCATCGCGAGATACCCAGAATCCGGATCCTGGGACGTTCAATCAAATCTTCCCGCACTGCGAAAGCAAAGTATATATATATCGTATTTGTGACTATAATTGCATGATAAAATAATTATAGTCAGGAGCACCATTTTTATAGTTATTATTGCTATAAATTAGTAATAATAATCTTATATGTTTAGTTACATTTTATAATATAACTTACTAGATGCAAATGTGTATGATTTATGTGTAAGATCATACAATTAGTTGAATGAATACATATTATGATCATAATTCGGTGTTCAGATTACTATAATTCATATGGTCAAAACAATGATATATTTATAGTTGTCCGAAAAATTGACTTGTAAATGACAGTTAAATTATGGTTAGGGTAAACCCGGGTATGATGGCCATAGTTTTTTAAAATGCAAAAAACATACATTTATTCTTGTTACTTCTTAACAATATTTGGGATATTACTTTCACTGAAGCTTAAAGTAACAAATACTATCGAAATTAAAGAGAAAATACTTAACAGAACTTTATCAAAATATTACAAAGTATGCATTGGCCATCTTATCTGATTTTTAGGGAAAAGATGACCATGTGATATTAAGAAAGATAGCCATAGTATTTATGAATAAATAGTGAAAATAAAAGTATTAATTATAGGTCACATTGCAATTTACGTACCTTTATTGTGTGCGTAATGTTGATTATGGCAGCTTAACTGTAATTTATTAGACATTATAACAGTTTTTAGCAGACACGTGCAAAACTTTGCAGATAGTCGAAAGAAAAGATATTAGATAATATTTATAATATTGTTATTTTGAACAGTGTACTCATATGAACTACTGTAAATATTGATTATCTTTAAGAATGACTATAAAAATGCACTATTTATCAACTATTGGATAAATTATGACCTACGGCCATAATCTTTTCCATATGGCCATAGTACCCTAGTTTACCCTATTCCAAGCATGTTTTCTTTCAGTTTTTCCACGCGTATGCGTGCACGCACGCACGTACGCACGATCGGGAGTGCGTCTACGCGTAATATGACATGTCTGGCCGCGGTAGCGCGCCGCCAAAAATTCAATCCGGCATGTCAGCACGCCGTTGTGTGTATCAACATTGAAAAATCAATGGTAACCCGTGACGTAGTGTCCCGCCTCAACAACAGCCAATGGATGCGCCGGTTCGTCCCTACCACTCTCGCCATGACTCGCGAGGCCCTCGTTTATCCACGCGCAGACCGGCGTGCTTATTCCGTAGCGGACTGCCGCATTGTACGGACGTGAGTTGAGAAACGGATTGCCGGAACAGGCGATACGCCAGCTGTAGCCGCCAAACGGAAAGGGCATAAAAGACGCACGCATTATCGAGCATATCGCAAACGCACTTGTGCGAGCGCGACGTGTATGAAGTTTTCCAGTTCGATCTGCCGGACGTAGCGGTCATCGTCAACATCGTCGACACGTCGTCAGCGGGAAATCGACAACGATCGCGATCGATCGCAAAGCGGAAGAATTCTTCGAAGGCGAAAATTCTTAACGAGAATTCGCAGGCAAGGCAACATCCCGTAGGAGCTGCTGACGCGCCAGTGTAAAGATTGGCCTTTTCTCTCTGTCTCTCTCTCTCTCTCTCTTTTACTCTTGCGTGGTGCGAGCCGTGCAAGGTGTTAAAACTTTCTAAGAGTATTCTACAAAAGCGGTAGAAAGAGAGAAAGAGATTGCGGAACGTAAAAAAATAGGGACGAACCGAGCAGGCGAAGTGTGAAACGGAGACCAGATAATAAAAGTCTACGAGATGGCGTTTATGATGCCTGTGGTGAAAAACGAATGGGACATTTACAAGACTAATAGGAGTCGACGATCGTCCGAGTGCTCGAATCCGCAGGCCTGTCGCAGCCGAAAGGTGAGTGGGATGATGTTTATTTACTTTACATGGTGCGGCGTTTTTTCAAATAGGCTTCGAGTGACTGAACGCTCCTTGACGTCAGAGAGGCAAATAGAAAATTGCCGGGACCGTTAAGACACGCATATGTCATCATTATTCATGTTTAAATTTCCCTGCCTTTATTTGCGATATGACGTAGAAATGCAAATCGAAATTGATATTAAATAAGGTAGATGATACTGAGAGAAAAGTGTTTTTTCTAGTTGTGATTATAATTCATGGTAAACAATTCAGGTTAAGAGCTTTATTTTTATAATTATTACTGCTGTAATACTAGTAATAATTATGATTAGAATCCTTTTAAAAAATATATAATTGTCATTCGTAAACGACTATAAATTATAATCCTTACAGTTATTACTTCTAAAATGTTAGCAATAATAATATTTGGAGTCTAAAAAATATACATTTGGCACCAAACATGATCATAAATCGTAGTTAAATTATGATAATTGCAATAATTTTTTCCTCGATCTCTGATGAGGAATATACAACTGCTAAAAAAAATGTCTGTTGTTTCATGAAGCGCTATTTGAAAAATACTGTACCGAATATTAAAAAATACTCTGATAATGTGCATTATTGGCAATATATTTAAAAGATAAAGATTCTTTGAAAGAATTGATATAACTTTGATATTTTACGGATATAATAAAAAAAAAAACCGTGTATGGCAGTAAATAAAAGGAGCGAAAGAAATTTATATTACCGTGTACGACTTTTTTATATCAAATGAAAAGTGGGAGTTTAACTTATCATCCGTATTGCACGACCGTTGTATAACATGGCGGTATACGTCGCTAAAAAAAAATCGAGTGTTGATAAACATCAATCTTCGTGCGTGATTGTTTCAACGTGTTCGGTGTCATAAAATGTCAAAATCTTTTCGAGAGTTTTAATTTGCAAGACACTGTAATACAGTGAATTGAACGAATTCGGATGAATTCGATAATCCAGTTTACATCGATAACGCCAGTGACGTAACTGCGCATCTTTATTGTCATGTATAGATTTTCCTTTAATCGTTTATCGACGGCACATACAAAAAAAATGAGTTTGCAAGACAAATAATTCTTTTTTTTTTTTTTTAAAGTTTACATGTCGAGATGCTGTCGTTTACAAAATTGCAAAAGACTCAACGATGGCGCCGGCCGATTTTGATGCGTCATTTGCGCATCATATATATCGCATGTATATATTATTAACGCGAAAGCATCGTCGAAACCGCCGGCACGGAAAATGAAATACGCGTTTAAGGAAAATCGTTATGCGCATACTTTCGCCGGCGTATCTTGTTCGTTGCACGGTTTTGGGATAATTTACGGGCGTCCGTCGGGAAAAGAATTGCGGCGCAACGAGAATAGGCAACGGGCGAGAAACCGAGAAAGAATGCCGCCACTGCACCATTGCGATTTTTTCGCAGGTCTGGCGAACCGGCAGACACAGCCGTCTTGCGAAGTGCGGCGCGTCCGATCGTCCACCCGTCTCGGTTCTCATGGTAATCGGCCATCCCAGTTTTACGCGGCGTGTCGTTTCGTTTTTCCAGTCTGCCCGAGGCGTTTATTTTGAAAACGGATTTTGCTGTATCATATGACTCGTTAGAAATGAGATGAGAGTAATAGATATTGATGACAAAGCTGTTTCAACAGCTGCTGTCTTTGTTAACCTTTTCGAAATAAACGCTTCACGTAATTCCCATAGCTTCAGGAAATATCGATTGATTTACGTTCAAGAGTATCTCTAGAAATATGTGTTTTATTATTAATTAAAAGAAAATATTAGAGATGTAAAGATATTATTGTTCTGTTTGTTCGGATAATATAAATATATATATCGATTTTCTTGGAGCTATACAAGAGCTAATTGCGATTTGTTATTCTTTTGATTGTTCCTGCTTTTGTTATGTAATTATGTTATTTATGTGACGTTGTGTAACTTAATGTAATTGTGTACACATAATGCAAATTCCGCGATAATAGAAATGTTGCGATCTTGAATTAACAGCAGAAATATATTTTCATTTGAAAGTGTGAATTTTTCTTGGGAAAGTTCAGAATGACTTAACAAAATATTGATTATAATTAGATTTCGGCATAAGTCATTAACAAATAATCAAAGTCATAAATCAATATAAACGAAGCAATTAAGATTTTATAGTAAATCTAAATTTTTTTTTCAAATTAAATTCACCGATAAAAACACATACTGCTTTAATCTGTGTAGTCCTTTCAGATTTGTCTCAATAACTGTTGCTTTTGTGATGTGTATGTATTACAATTTTTACATGTCTTTTTGTGTACGTTTTCAAATACAAAATTTTCAAATATAATATCTTTTCACATCAAGATGGAAATAATAATGATAATATAGAAAATTAATTCTAGACTGCGTGATGCGCGCGTCTCTAAAATTTTGTTCACGTGAAATTAATTTGAGTTTGCAAAAGTAAACTTTCACCCCTATCTACGTGATGTTTGGAACTTGTTATAAAGTTTTCTTTTTTAATCTTTAATATTTAAATTTTCCACCGAGCTTATATCAAAGACAAGCTATCTCTAAATTGTCGTAAAAATTTTAACCGTGAGAAAGTTTGCGATCCATGCCGCAACAAGGGGAGTTTGATTGCTTCCTCTGAGCGTCAAGGACAGATCCAACTTTTTTTTTTACGCGATCGACCGTGTTCGCAACTCGCAATAACGTCGATCGTTCTCGTCGCGCCGGCGTTCGTCGATAAATAGCTCGGAAAAAGTCGGACCTTTTTTTTCCTCGTGACATCGCTGCCGTAAAAGATCAACTCGCCGCACTCGGAACCGGTTTCTCCCTTGGCATCACTAAACGTTCGGCGAAATTGTATTTGCAGATGCTGAATAAGCACAGTCAATAATAGGTGACGATCGAAACCACGTGTCCCGACGGATAAATACACGCCGCGGCTAGAAATTTATTTTTAACACGACGTAGGCAGTTATGCGCATAATGTTGTGAATTGCACTCGGTTTATTGCGCTCGTAAATGTTATCGCGTCATATCGCCGGTGGTATTGCGACTTTTGTATTTATTTCAATTTATCATTTACATACGAAATAATTTTATACAATAACAGTGACGACGGCAGTTATAAATTAATTAACAAGGCTTACATGGAATTATTGTAAATTCTATTAATGCGCTAAATGTATGAGAAGTTTGGGTATAATGATGTAACATGTTTACTTATTACCATATTTCCATAGTAAAGCGATTACAAGTATCACTTATTATTCCGTCCTGCTTGAATATTTTATAATTTTTAACACTAAAAATATTTCTTATTTATTAAAAGGAGATAAAATGAATAAATTATTATAAAAATGAAAAAATAATGAATAACTAAATATTTTAGTATAATTAGTGAAAGTCAAATTAATTTCAGAGAGAATCCTATCTCTTTATATATATAGAAATATATAATATTAATCTAAAATAGTAAATTGCGCGGTTTATTGCGGTCATAAATGTTATCGCGAATGTCGTATCTCGTATCATCGATGGTACTGCGATTTTTGTGTTTATTTAATTATTTACATATGAAATAATTTCACGATAACAGTGACAACGGAAATTACAAATTAATTAACGAGAGTTGCATGAAATTATTGTAATTATTAATGCAACAATAGATATGAGAAGTTCAGACATAATGATAACAACATGTTTACTTACCATCATATTTCCATAAAGCGGTTTATACAAATGTCACCTATTATTCCATTTTACTCGAATATCTTATATACCTTTAACATTAAAAGCACCAACATTTCTTATTCGCTAAAGAGAACGAATCGAATGAATTATTATATTATTAAAAAGTGATAAAAAAACTAAATATTTTATTATAATTATTGAAAAGTGAACAAGTTTCAGAATTCTATCTTTTAGAAAAATATAATATTAATCTAAAAAATACATGTAGCCAATAATGACCGCTCAGTGTTTCTATAGTGTTACGGACATTGTCATAGACAATTTTTTATGTTTAAAGTATGAGTAATTGAATATGAGAGGATGAATAATCGAGGTAATTCCAGGTGCATTAATTATCATGATTTAGCTATGAATCATTTCCTTTAGATAATTTTGGACAGATTTTCCTTGTGATGTAAAAATTTGAGATTAATATCATAAATCGAAAGGTTGTGACGTCATATATATTAATTACGTAATGTATGCCAGTGTGATTTAGACTTTGTCAAATTATTTCTAATGGTAATATATTTCTGTAGGTCTAGGACGTTATGTGCAAAGTACTATATCTATGACATAATATTGCGCAAACTTCAGTTTCGCAACCTATCGTGCGGTGAACTCTCATATACGGATTCTTAATCGTTGAAAGTTGCTTATCTGTTTCATTCATTCTATAATCGCATAATTTGTAATAAAATATAATAGTGTGTATATTTATACATCGCGTATTTAATCTCAATTAAATTAATCCCTCGAAAGATCGATTATTATCAAAGTTGATATGATAAAATTGGGATAAAGGTGAAATTTCCTAAAATTATTCACATGTCTTACATAATTCTATGAATCATTCATTATGTTGCATTAAACTATTAGTGTATTTCGGAATCCGTATTAAAATTTTTTTATATAACTCGTATACCTGTGTAGCTTGTAGTAAGAAGTCATTATGACTTATTTTTAAACGAGTTCTTCAATTTTACGTTTCCACATTTTAATTACTGATAAATTTTCTACGCCGTTTCATAAAGTAATAATAATAATAACAGAAATTTGTTATTACCTAATGTGTTGCATAATTTGCTGATAAGTTATCGTTTTCTCATTAAAGTTTTTTCTAATTTGATATGTGATAGTCTTAAAGATTAATATTTAAAGAAACATTGAATTTTTTTAAAAACCATAAATCTATAATACATATTTCTTAAATATGTAATAATTAATGATAATGTTACAAAATTAAAAGATTTGTCGAAAAGACTGCGCAAGAATGAGATAATTCCATAGCTCTTCAACCGTGAAGAAACTGCTGCATTACGGAAATATTGCGGCTTTAACAGGAACGCGTGTCGCGACAAAAGTTATGTGCATGAAAAGGATATTCGCAAGGTACAACACGACAAGGTGACATAACTGTTTCCATTTTGCGTAAGCTAGCAATCTTCGGTTCCGACCCGGATAATTTTGCGATGCCGTTTCTTGAACTTGGTACACTTAAAACAAGGATAGAGTATCTACGAAAAAAAGTAGTTTGTAGATGAGAAACGATGCAAAAAAAGGATAATTGATAAGAAACGAAAACGCGATTGTGCGGATAAATATCTTCGCTGCAACTTCTCAATTTAGCTCTTATTCCTTTCCTTGTTTATTTTTAAATAAGGAAAGTCTGATAATTGCACAATTAAATAATATTACATAAATCAAGATTATTTTGAGACAAATATATAAATATATATATAAAATATTTAAAAATATTAAAAGATTTTGATTTTTAAAATATATTTAAGCATATATATTTTTTATATAAGTAATTATAATTTTTTATATTATCATTTAAAGTACGATCACTCATAACATGACAATAATTATACATATATGTACGTAATCTGGTTAATAAAATAGCGATTAATTAGTTATTAGCAATTAGTTATTTAGTTATTATTAAATTAATAGAATAATCATCAAATATAGATATTTATGATCCATTATTATTAAATTATTAGAATAATGATTAAATACGGACAAAAATATATTCCTAATATTTCATTCTATATATAATACATAATGAGGAGTTAATTTCCGTCACGGGTAATGCGTTGTACTGTTATAAAAACGCGTGAACGGGATATTTTTAATCAACTCTTTGTCCTTCCATGCCGATATTTAAAGCCAACTTGAGCACGTGACACTGAAAGTTACAAGTACGCAGTACGATAGAGGTATGATTATTATTGCCAGAACATTAACGCAATCTCACGAGAAATCATTGCCAATTATATAACACGAAGCTGTTAGTTTGTGTATTGCGCATTTTTTAATCTGTGCAACATGCATTATCATATAATACAGCCTAATTATCACATATTGCATATTTTCGTGAAGCTTTTTTCTGTTTAGTACGCTTACCGTGTCGGAGAACATAAATATTGAAATTATTAATGCTGAATTTAGATATAAATTTATGCATTTAGGTTGATATAAGTATATAAATTTTGCAAACAATACTTCAATCTCTAAGAATATCTAAGAAATCACATTCGAATTAATTCTAAAAGCTGATAATTAAATAAATGGTAATTGAAATATATGCCTGCTGGCTATTAATGATTAAAACATATATTTAATTATGAAATAAACTATTTTAAGCAGCATAAAGGATTAATACAACAACAAATTATTCATAGTTTCCTTGGGAAATTATTTGAGGACCTAATTATTTCTACAATATTATAATATTTGTACATGTTTTAATTTAAAAAATTTGTCACTTATTATTAACAGTTCCTAAGCTGTGCACGAGATATTAAGTTTTGTTTATTTATTTATTTAATCTTTTCCTTTCGTATTAAGATTTCCAGTTTATATCTCACAAGATATTAATTATCAAGCGAGATTAGATTTATTTGCGCGTTACGTACGATGAAACTCGGAGCATTAATGAATCTTAAACAAACCAGCTGCAAATAAGTTCCAAACACCTGTTCTAAACTTGTTCTGTACGCCGATAGCACAGTGAATAATCGATCGTTGTTCTTATTTTCAATACTTCTATTTTTATCTCGTATTACGCTTCGATAAAAGGTTCTTTATAAATATGAATCGGGGATCGCAGTAAGATTAAATGAGAAACGTTTGCAGGCGACAAACTCCACTTGCGCCCGTATCAATACAAATTGCGTTGCATTTCACCTCTGATACGTAGGATTGCGCAACCGCACGTAATACAACAGCGAGAGTAAATTTGGTATATAGGTAAGATTAGAATTAGAGGAGCAAAGCGAGTTAATAATCGCCGCGACAATAAACATCGTACTTTGTACTTAAACAAAAATTATTATACTCGAGAATTTTAAATAATGCGTACGATATATTATAATAATAATTCTTTACGCATTTTAACCCATTTCTTCCCACTGTCCTGTTTATATTTTTTCTATACACACAGTATCTTTTTAGTAGCTCTGTTCTCTATATACAATGTATATAATCCATATACATAAAGAAATTGAAAACATACTCCGTATGGAGTATTTATATAGAGAAAGAAGATTTTATCTTGTAAATATGACGGTGAAGAGAAATGGATTAATAATTTTTTATGTTTACATGTGTAATAAAAATTCTAGAAGATGACAAAAAATTAAACAACTTTACGTTGAAAAAATATTGAGCTTTAAAATATGAAGAAGAAAATTAGAAGAACATTTATCATTGAATTTGTATGAGGACATAAAGATCTATATTTTTGCACTTGATTTAAGAAATGGATAAAAGTGATTAAAGAGAAGAAAAAATAATTTAAATAAGGTTCTTGATGTGTTATAATTAAAGTTTGAAATGGTTAACCAGTTTAATAAATTGTTGATAAAATCTATTTCAGAAAATATGAGAGTCACTGTCTGAGCTATCGATCTCGCTTGTCGTCACTGTATGTGTAAATGGAGGGACACACATGAAACAAATCTGACCTAATCAGCCACTTACCTCCTCCTACCGCGATGACACGACGAGCACGTGATTTCAACGTCCGACGTAGACCGTACGTGGAAAAGGGCACGTACGCGTTTGCGTGTCAAATATATGCGTGTGCGTCATATACGTACGATGTAGACATTTTCCAATTTTTATTGTGCTTCGGCGTTGAATAATTCAGGATGACTCGGCCAGTTCGCACTCGACAACCTCGCAAACACGCAAATCAATTAGCCAAATGACATCGTTATTGTCGCATGGGAATTATCGGGAATTGCACACGTTTCATTTGCGAGAGAAATGATAGATGCATGTTCTCATGCGAATTAATTGCGCACCCGTTACAGTTATTGCCGTTATCGCGATTCTCTTGACGTTAACGTTTAGATACATACTTAGACATAAATGCTGATTAGAGGAAGTTGCGGTTATTTTTCAAAATATTATTACTCGGTGCTTCCAAATGCATTCCTTTTCGGTCTTTAACATCTTATCAATATAGGTACGAATATTGCATGAATCATATCTGGATTGGTGTCATATCTTATCATTAAAAGCCTGAGTACTTTAAATCCATATCACTTGATATTTTGAATCGTCTTAGTATATATCAGAGGGAACTTTCTAATACATTAAATTAAAATAACTTGGAATGGAAAAATTTTTTTTTTATTTATAATATATTTTATATATAATATAAATAGAAATATTTTTACCTTTTTTATTTAATCGCATTATTTACAGCTCCAATTTTGTTAAAAATTGTTTAATTATTAATTACGCGAATATAAAAAACTAATACTATAAATAATAAAGATAAATAATAAATTAAAAGATAATCTGTTGGAACAATCTGTCTCATTGTACAAGAATGTAATGAAATTCTTCACATGTGTATATCAAATTAATTGCCAATTGAAAGAATTAATCAATGTCTGTCAACATCAGGTATTTTTAATTATGCAGGCTTGCCATCAAAATCAGGGAAGTGTCAGGAAAATTGAAAATAGTCAGGAAAATCAGAAAAAAGGAATTTTAAAATAAGAAATTTATGGCAATCTCGTAATAAATTTTGATTTGGAGAAAAGATAAAAAATGAAGGATGTTCGGTTAATAGGATTTCGTTTATGTCTTATTACTCGCACGTGTTAAAATAGTCTCGCGGAGTTCATCATAGCTTTCACCGTTCGCGCAATAAGCAACAGACGAATGACTTCGACAAAGTGGGTGCGCGAAATCTGTCGTTATCGCGACGATGATTGCACTTCGTTCGTGATTTCGTGACGAATGTTAGAATAGAATCTGGATGAAAGCCGACGGATTGAAAGGCAAATCACGCGAGTAAAGACTGTAATTGTAAATAATGATGGTGGAATAGTGATTCGCTAATGGTTTCGATTATGGTTGATAATTCGTCCTCGCGCGTTGATAAATTATCTAACGCCTTAGGGACAAACAATAGCCATTAAAATGTTAATATAATAATCCTGATTTGATGAAATAACTCATTTTTTTTGGTTACAATTTCAATAATAATAATAATTTTATAATACAATCCTAGTAACATCTAACGGTGACTTCACGAACTTTTGCAAACACCTAATATAAAAACTGCAATTTTTCTGTAATCTTGATGCCAATAATGCACACGATAAGACATGGAAAAATGTTACCCAGGAAATTTTCCCGATAATCCGGAACATACCGGTTTTTTTTTTGGTCGTAGGTATCCGAGTGTTCCAAGTCGGAGGGACCATCGTTGTCGACCTCCCCGGGCTCCGACTTTCTTACCTCGCCGGCGCACCGGTCCGTGCCGCTGACCTCGCGGCACTTCTCGAGGACGTCTTCAAGGGCGTCGCAGAGCTCTCTCCAGAGCCCGAGCAAGAGCACGAGCACGTCGCCGCCGAAGACCGGCAGCTCGAACTCCCTCAACAAGTTCCATAATCGATTGGTGGACAAGCTGAAGCGCTCGCTGAAGAAGGCGGAAGATTGCGCGGAGGATCAACGTAACCTATCGTGAAACAGTCAAGGGGTTTTGGGCCGGCCACCCGCGTCCGGCTCGAAACCGATCGAGATCCGACGCACTTCGGCACCCGTTACCGTATCCGAGTCGAGCAGCAACGTGGCGGCGCGCTCGTGTCCGGATCCGCCTTCAGCTTGGTAAAGAAGAAAGAGAAAGGAGAAAGAGATGATAATGACGGAGGAAACGAGAGCAACGGGGAACGTGTGCGAATATGCGAGAGAGTATGATCGAGAGAGAGGGAGGAAAAATGTCGCGCGGATGTCTGAAGGAGGAGAAAGGAGTTCGCACACGTTCAGCTCGAAAGCGAGCACGTTCAAGTTTGTTAGCCCAGCACAAGCAAGGAAGAGGAGGAGCCGGTTGAACGATCCTCGAGCCGTTGTGTTCGACTCGCTGGATGTCGACAGTCGATCATGTCAAGAATCCTCACGGATCGAGAGACCTCGATCGAACGATCGGACGGTGGCGCAGCATTGGTGAGTGCTCGAGAGGACGAAAAGACGCTTGGGATGTTCCTTTGGACAGCAACGTTTTTAAGATGATATGCAGTTCCGCGACTACGCCGATATATAAAAGCCAAAGCAATATCGATGAGCCAATATAGCGCGAAGCTCTGATTTTACGTTCTCCAATTTGAGAATCTGTTTAAGATGGCGTGAGAAAGAGCGAAAGAAAAGGAGGAGCTGGGAGGACAGTGGGATCGCAGCCGATCGGTCGATCGATGAGATTTGTTGATCGAGGAGATTTCAAGGAATCATCGAAGATCATCGAAAGTCAAAGGACAATCGTCGAAGGACGGAGGAATCGGCGACGGAGGAAGTGAGGTACATAATGATAAAATCAGGATTATAATATCGAGATCTCGCACAAATCGCGAGACGTCTCGCACGTTGAATGTCGCAGGCTCGCGGTCGGTCGGTTATACGGAATAAAGTCACTTGAGTTGCCAGACCTAAATGTTAAGTTCCTTCATCGCGCGCGATTTCTTGTGCGCATTGCGCTATATACGTTGTTCTTTTCCTAACGTAGGACGATCGGGAACGAAGATCGAAGAGAGAAAGACATTCAGCGGGCGCGAAAGTGTTTCCGTGGAGGAAAAGTAATTACCTGAAGGATATATCATGAAGATGCTCGAAAGAAATCTGGTATATAATTTAATATCGACTAATATAAAAATCATTTTTTTTCTGATGGCTCAAATGTTCCTCTAAACCTTTCAAATTTTCCTGAAAGACATTCAGCGGGCGCGAAAGTGTTTCCGTGGAGGAAAAGTAATTACCTGAAGGATATATTATGAAGATGTCTGAAAGAAATCTGATATAGAATTTGATATAAACTAATATAAAAACCATTTTTTTCCTCTGATGTCTCAAATGTTCCTCTAAACCTTCCAAATTTTCTAGCATCTTTCGAGTATCTTTTAGACATCCTTTTGATGCTGATGCGTTTATTTAGCGGGCGCGAAGATGTTTCCGGTTTCCCTGAGGAAAAGTAATACTTAAAGGATGTCGTGAAGATGTCTGAAAGAAATCTGATATAGAATTTGATATAAACTAATATAAAAACCATTTTTTTCCTCTGATGTCTCAAATGTTCCTCTAAACCTTCCAAATTTTCTAGCATCTTTCGAGTATCTTTTAGACATCCTTTTGATGCTGATGCGTTTATTTAGCGGGCGCGAAGATGTTTCCGGTTTCCGTGGAGGAAAAGTAATACCTGAAGGACGACGTGAAGATGCCTGAAAGAAATCTGATATAAACTGATATAAGAACAGTGTTTTATGTTTAAAGTATTTCTCTAAACCTCTCAATCTTTCCGGCATCTTTCGAGTATCTTTTAGGCACCTTCTTGATGCGTTTATTATTTCTTCGCCAAATTATCTTCACGTTAAACATGGAAACAGAACCGCGTATTTTCAATCGTAACATCCAATTAACTTTCTCGCAACCTAGACTGAAAAGCGTTCTCTAATCAGTACGTCACGCAAAACCGTTTTAAAGATAGAGGCTCATACTCTTTGCATGTTAAGCGCGACTCTGTTCTGATTGCGTTATTTATTTGCTTAATTGATACGTGAAGTGTGTATATATATATATACACACATTCGGCATGAAATGAGGACAGAATCGGCGCGAGATGCGCGGCGAGAAATATACAGGCCAACGTGCAAAGAGAGAGTCGCTAGCGTAAGAAGCGTCGCGAAAATGTCGTTTTTATCGTAGTGTCAAACAGTGGCAAGGCTCATTCGTTGTTGTTCGGATTAGGTTCGAGTTTGCGCGCCGGAAGCAGCAACGGCAGTTTCTCGCCTTTGCGGGATCGGATTTCGTCGTGCAGAGGAAGGATACTGTGCGTATATGTGCGTGTAATTCAGGGCCGCGTATGAATGTGCGCAATTTGCGTGCTCACTTCGGGTCACCGAGCGTGCGAAGCCTAAGAGACTTGATTTATTTTCACGTACATATTCCTGTTCAACGTCGCAAATTTATGTGTATCAATTATACTTACGTATCCTTGTAAGCGCGTTCGCTCCGCGCGAATCTCGTTTTTCGCGCTCCCCTTCAGGAAACCTTCATGGAATACAATCGCGGCGTATAATACGAGGAATATAATACGAGGAACATTTTTCGCGTAGAACTGATGCGTCGAGTAATGTATTTTGATATTCGAAAAATATCCTCGGAGTACAGAAGAATTCAAGTACCATCGCGGAAAAGTTTTTTCCTGAAATGTTATTGTGGGTGAATTTTCATCCAAATGCTACTTTTAAATTCAATACAATTTTTATTAAAATATTTTGTTAAATTTTGATGACTTGAAATAACATTTGATAAAATTATTTAACGTTAAAGTTCTCTCTTTTTATTAAAATAATTCAGTTTTTCTCTACATAAAGTAGACAAAGAGAGTGTAAAAAGTTCTTAATTAGTATAAGTAAATTTTCACTCAGAGTAGTGTTAGTGTAAGAAAAATTTGAACTTTCCAGGATTAAGAAAAGTCGCATTCTGCGAATCTGAATGATTCGAGTATTGTGTATTATAGACTTGCTTTATATTTATACTTTATCAAACGCGCTAGAACTTTCTTTAATTTTTCGCGATTGTTTTTCAAGAAAATCAGAAACTTATCGAACGGTTACTGACGCATATCAGCTTATCGAACGATATATTGCTGTTTCCTCCGTGTTGTATCGCGTACGATACGATAGCGCTAAAGTGTACGGCGCGGCCTATATGGGGAAGCATGACAGATGCATCCGGTACCATTAATGATGCATTCCGCGGTGTACGTGTGTCGCATTGGCTGCGTTCAGTAGAGAAAGCAGCTTTGCAACTGTTGTAAAATTCTTAAATATGATTGGTTTATACATTTAGATCCAGCGAGGAACGAGAGGCAAGACCAATCGTATTAAAGAATTTTACAACAGTTGCAAAGCTGCTTTCTCTGCTGAACGCAGCCATTGTAAGAGGCGCGATTTGCGAGCGCTATCGTTCCATAGACTTCTGCTTTCCTCAAAATTGCGCGCGGGCTGGGCGAAGATATTTTTTTGAACGAATTTTCGCCACTCGTCGCTTGCCATCGAAGATGCAGACAACGTTTTTCCCCCTCGAGATTTTTCTCGCGCGCCCGAGTTATTCGTATTTGTTGTTTCGCGTCGTCGCTACAGAGCGCTTGTTAATTTTTTCACATGTAATATATAATATATATATATCTATATAGTGTATTGTTTCGCGTTACAAGTCGAGTCGGTCGGAGGGAAGGAGGTGCGGGAAGGGATGCGTGCTTTTTGTAGATCGCACATGCAAAGGACTTCGAGTGTTACAAAGAAAGAGCACTAACTTCGTCTTGATGAATGAGAGATTTTTTATCTTGAGAGATACATCTCCTTTTTCTCCGAAACATCCGAAAATTTTTTTTTGACGTAACCGATAATTAAAAGATTTGTTTGGAAAAAGATTTGTTTTTTGCGCGTTGGTTAACTAGTTAAATAAAAAGATTCGCGTAGGACTCTTAAATATTATAAAATTTTAAATAATGTTGTAAAGGACATATAAGAGTCAAGTAAAACATTAAAAATATATATATGTCACAGAATTAAATAAAATAAAAATTTAATTGAACGTTAGTAAAAAGTTAGAACGTTAGAAAAGAGACTATTTCTTTTAGCAGTCTTTCTCATAAATAAGAAATTAATAAATATTCTGTTATGTATGTATCTAGAAATTTCAAACATACACTGTCAGTAAATCGTTTGAGAGAGAAATTTTATATCTTGGAAGACACTCATCTATCATTCAAGGTTGATCATGGATATTTTTGTAATTTTACCGAATATTAATGGATATCTTGCGGAAATGTTAATTACGTTGGAACATCTGAAGATGGCTTGATATAAAGCCGAAACATATAATAAAGCTTACTAACGTTCAATTAAATTTTTATTTTATTTAATTCTGTGCATATATATATTTTTAACGTTTTATTTGACTCTTATATGTCCTTTACAACATTATTTGAAATTTTTTAATTAGTTAACTCTTCATAATCGTTGGGCTTATTTGACCTCCCAAAAAAGTTCGAGAATATATATCTCCAAGTTCTTATTTCGAAATGAGATTTGACCTGCTAATCTGCCTGAAGTTTCTTTCAAAGTGATAAATGATGAGTAAAAAGTCAAGTGACGAATTTCTTTAATTTAAAATACAATAAATATTGAGTAAAACATATTGCGCGAGAATTTCGAACTTTGACAATTTTAACTGTTATATAAATTTTAATTAAATTTTTTCAGTGATTGAACAATAAATTTAAATGGATTTATTTTTAAAACTAGCTAACACTCGATGTTCTTCGCGTCCGTTGACAGATGCTCTGATTTTTCCTCGCGATGGGCATAATTTGCATGCTTTCTTTCTATCGGTTGCGTATCGGCGATTACGAACTGGGAGCAATTAAGCGATGCCGCGTGTAACTCTGTGATACCGTAAGCTATAAGGTAGAATTACTCTGCAACGATTAAGAGGATTAGAGGGCGAATATAGTTAGGACGAGATTCGAACGCTTCGATTCTTCGTCGGTCGTGAACTCGTTCTTTGAAAACGTCAAAATGAGAAATTCATTTTTGGTTGGGCTGAACAATACGAGGATGCTCCAGATATAAGGAGAAAATCTTTGATAAATTTTTTTCTCAAGAAAGAGAAAGAGCGTTGCTTTCGGATTTTTTCGAGAAAGACGAAGGAAATCTGGCACACGAGCATTTGAAGTCGTTTACGTCCGTCTTAACGTGTATATAATATTAAGAGTCTGAAACTCCGAAAGCGTCCATTGATTACATTCGTTTAAAAGAAAATATTGTGGAAGTTCATTTATTTTCAGAATTGCAAAACAGATTTTAAAAGTAACATCTGCTCGGCACAGAAGCCGATTTAATTTGATTTGCTAAAAGAAGTGAAATCCTTTAAGTTCGTTATAATGTAAGAAAGAGCAGATTAACATACATCGATTCACGCTTTCGGACTCACGTCAGATTTAAGAGAAAGCTTAGTCGGTAGACATCACGCGGAAAATTTTGAAAATTTGCGTAGCTCAACCTGCATTTCTCTCTTCGGGTGCGGACAGCAGGGGGATGAAGATGGAGAAAATGGGGAAAGGGAGAGAGAGAAAGAGAGAGGAGGGGGGAGAGACAAGAAGAAAAAGAAAAGAGGGAGGATTGTTTAAAAACCGAACGTTGCTTGGTGTGCGATAAAGCAAATTGACGAATCATTTTGCGTATGGAAGCGAATAATTTCCAAAAGTTGCCGCTTTATGTAAGACTGCTTTAGTGAAACAAAAAACGCAGAGACAAAAGTATAAATATCGATAAATATAGGGTGCTGGGCGAAACGTTGGGATACGCGATGTTCGACGGAATCATATTAAATCTAATTCGTACTTATATATTGCAGATATATTATATATAATATATTTATATATAATAATATTATGCCTTCCGGGAAAATTCCCGTAATGTCATATTAAGTTCACGTTAATGATTAAATTGGAAGCTACAAATTTTTAGTTTGAAGCTTTCTGATACTTGGATCTGCTGTGACAAATTTGACGACAGCTGACTCCATTGATCATATGATTTTATTGTCTTCGATTTTTAAATTTATTTTTATTTGCATATCTTGACGCTTATTTGTTTCGTACTTTTCGAATCGATCCTGTTATTAATGCGAGTTGGACACCGCGATTTAACTTCGTGCTCGCGTTCCCAGGGTTTCGCCGATTGATTCGTACTGATTAGAAAAAATGGTGTTATTAGAATTTAGAAATTGATGAGATATAAAATATATACGATCTTATTCATATTACGGCGGCCTCGGACCGCGGAGTAAACGTGGATTGGGATTTTTCTTCACTTCTTGACGAAATATATATTGAACTTCATATTAGACGTTCCTGTATGTGTCCTCACTTTGTTTCACGTCTTTATTTATCGAAATGGACATATTTTTTTGTTTAACGCCACGATTTCTCGATCCACTTTCATTCTACGGTCGCAATGCGATTGCAAAGCTATACACGTGCAGAGATATATGTATACATATATATATATAATAGATATATATATAATAAATAATATATATGCATGCATACGCGTGATATATGTATACGTATATATTATTTATTACGCGACGACTTGACTATTTTTTGTATTACTACTACTGTTTTATGGTTATTTGTTATACTTCACTCGGGACATTTTGAGCGGATTTTTATTGCGTGTTTGAGGAGAAGTGCCAAAACCTTTGCAAGTTTACAGAACGAGAAACGTTTCTCCGTGTCTTTTCCTTTGCAGCATCGATTCTTTCAGCGAAAGTCAACATGATATTAAAATCGCCGTATGAAAATTATACCTTTGGCAATACAGAAACGGAATTATTAATTTCCACTGACAGTGAAATTATCTGCAGTCTAAAGTATTTCGTTCAATAAAAATTTGTTTGAAGAACTCGAGAAAAAAGAAAAATGCGTTTCTCGTAAAAGTAATACTTGGCGTTATTTTGACGAAGTCCAACGTCGTCGCCGATCGATTAGGTACTTTCTCCTCAGTCATGACGATTGAATATCACTGCCAAAAGCCCACGATTATAAAAGCAAAAAAAAAAAGTAGCGTAGAGCGGCGGGGCCCGATCGGATCCCCCATTCACGTGGCTCGGATCAAGCCGTCTCATATTCTCTCCTTCCACTCATACACTATATCTCTCAAGTTTACATTAACATATTTTTCAACGGATAGCAACTTTCGTTGTAGAGCGAATCCGTTTACTCCTTTTTTTTTTCCGTAGGACAGCGTCGACGACGATACCGATTCGCCCTGCGATTAAGATCTTGGAGTCTGTTTGATTTTCTCTTCGAGTTTTTCCACAATATGCAACGGAATGATTGTAAAACAGAATAAACGATGTAAAGAAGAGACTTCTGAACGGATTAATATTTACGAAATCACGATTTTGGTATTTTTTTTTTTTCAAGCAGATAAAAATATCAGAGAAAATACTTTTAATAAATCTTGATACAAGTTAGAATACACAGGATTATAGCGATGAACACTGCAGTGACTTCACGTGTATAAGTACACCCGTGCATAAATCGGAAATCAATAACTCTGTTCTTTGCTGTTTATCGATTTAAACTTTTATTATTGGCTTTATTATTAACGCTGTTTCTCTCGATAAAGCTTCTTTCGTAGAACATCTATTCTCTGTGTACGCGAGATGTAAGTTTTTATTTGGATGATTTGCCAGAGAAAGATTTATCCAATTATGGGAGGAAGTGTTGCCATGAAATCGAAATTTAGATAAAGAATCACTTTCGCGAGGATGAAGATGGGTAATCGGTATTGTCATCGAGATTGTTAATTATTCGAATTTCTTAGAGAGATGCGAGCGAAAGCAAGAAGATGAGTGCACATTCCATGCGTAATGATTATACATACATGTATAAAGTATTCATCTGTTAGAGTTTGATAGAGGGTTCACACACCACACCACACCACACCACACAACACAACACAACACAACACAACACATACACACAACACATTACACATACACACAACATGCGCGCGCGCGCGTCATATTGCACTGGAAAATTATAAATGAATAATGTATCTAAAGTTTTCGAAGCTTACAATAGACTCGGTTTATCATTATTATGTATCGTGATTTTTATGTCATGTTCAATAAATGAGTTTTAAACAGCTTACTTCCATGGCTCTTTATTCCAAGAATTACTGACCTATATTCCTATCCTTATTCATAATTTTACATATATAAGATACTGAAGGATATAAATAGATACATATATCGTTTTTTTACTTTATTTTTGTTTCACAATTTTAAAAAAATCACCTTTTTTGAATTGTGACAATTTTTATGTTCTATAAAGTTACAATGAGTACAGAATAATTCATAAAAAGTGACATAATTCAAAATTCTCTGTAGAAGATTTTCTTTTTTATTTACAAAAATGACATAACTTACAACGTGTCACTCTTGTAGAAGACACTATGATCTCTTTGAAAGCCTTAAGAACGACACAAGTAGGTACTATTTGGCGGACGGATTATGAAGTTGAGTTAGTTTACTTTTCATGATTGACAGAGTAAGCTTTACTTAACTCATTCATGCGGTATTAACTCAAAAATCACATCTTTTGAGTTATGTCAATTTTGAAATAAGAGAGCGGTATGATATTGTATAAAAAAATAATATAATACAAAAAATAATAAAATGATACGAATAAATAAATATTCGAAATATAACACAGGCGAAAATTTAGAAATTAATTTGTCAAATTTTAATTAAAATTTTGTTGTATACGCGACAAAGTTGTGAAACGTGTGAAATAAAAAGTCATATTAATGCGACTTTATGTAACATTATTTTTTAAAAAAGAGACCAGGAAATGGGAAATTTTCATATCAATGAATAACTCGTGTGTACATTTAATATGTAATGTTCAAGAACATTACTCCATTATGAATTCGTTCTTTTAATGAGAATATGAAGAATACGAAACATAACTTACGTTGATATGTAATGAGGCAATTGTGAAGAAGAAAACATTTTTAATGTCTCAATTTATCAGTGAGTGATTCATTCGCGATGCATTCGAATAGCCTGAGTCATCGTATCGATGATATTAAAAATAATTTTTTT
Source organism: Trachymyrmex cornetzi (assembly GCF_001594075.2). Taxonomy (NCBI): domain Eukaryota; kingdom Metazoa; phylum Arthropoda; class Insecta; order Hymenoptera; family Formicidae; genus Trachymyrmex; species Trachymyrmex cornetzi. The sequence continues at coordinate 1,715,955 of NW_017297292.1, read as the reverse complement.
TTACTATCCGGAAATAGTAAAAAATTAATGACAATGAAAACTCAATTATACATACTCAAGTATACATCTTATGACATGGAATGAAATAATCTGTGTAAAATAGAACTTTTTTCTTCCTTTTAGGAAAAATGTTTATTCTTTAAATCTAATTAAATAAAAGAATTCCTAAAGCGGATCTTAGTTTAAATATTTTTGTTTGAATTTGTGTACATATCTGATTCTGCAAACTGCGCGCTGAAATCTTTTTCGGTTTTGAAACGCAAACATGTACAGAACCAAAGTAGTGATATCATTTATTAAACTGACAAGCAATTTAATAATTTTTAATGCTAATAAGCACCTTTATAAGAATATTAATAATTATAAGATGTTAATGAGATTCTTAAAACTGCAAATAATTTTACTGCGGAGAGAGAAAATATTACTTCAGCCAAGCTCTCTTTAAATTTTATTCTTTGAATTTTGATCTACAACCTGACAATTTTATTTATAACAGAAACCAATTTTTATTTATGTGATTCGAATTAAAATAGCATGCGACTTTAGATAATATCGATTGAATTTATTAATTATGTGGAAATAGCGTATCATGTATTTACCTCCCATTTATTTCATGATCGAGATCTGTGTCACTCCTGCATTACGTTATCTTATTAATATAGTTTCTCTCGCGTGATTTTTAATAATAAATTCATGCCACGTAGCTCAAATTTCAGTATTTCAACATGCGATATTTTACGCAAGCATAGTAGTTAACCGATAAATTTATTGCCACAGAAACTATTCCGGCATTTGCTTCAATTATCGTAAAATATATCTTTTAAGTAATATGTTTGCACACATGTGTTATACATTATTCACAATACGAGTGGTTATTATTTTTCATTTTGACTATGTATACTTTCTAGTCCAAGGATAATACCAGTGCTTTGAACTTGCTTTACAATATTTGTGAAACGGAAAGATTGCATCATTAGATGCAACTCTGCGATGTGAAAAGAAAGCTCGTGCTACAGAAATAAGAGAAATTATATATAGATATTAGACTTTATTATCTTTATTTTTATATATTATATAAAAGATTTTCTATATAAAATTAGCATTTTTTGAAAGTGTATGAATAAATACAAGCATCAAAATATAATTTGAAATAATTTATTAATTTTTAATAATTTTTATAATAAAAAATATAAATAATTTCAAAATAAATATCAGATGTTGTGTAAAAGCCAATAAATATTTTTCAGCGCTACATTGATTATAAATATCAATTATATAATGATTAACGATTGAAAATAATTGCGAAAACTTTTAGCGAAAAAACTTTCGTATTGGAAACAGATAATATAATTATACACGGAGAGAATTTTCTTTTACAATATATTCTGAAAATATGGTAGTTGTGGTACAATACGATATTTTAAAGATTTTTACCATGCACTTCAGTAAAATGGATTAAACTTATTTTATATACTTTATTGTAGTTTTATTAATGAATGAGAGAGATTTACATTAAAATTCTTCGAAATGCAATGTTGTCTCACGACTGTTATATTTTCAGGGTAAATTCTAAGAAAAAATTCTCTCCGTGTATGATTATATTATCTTTTAGTTTATTTTATGTGAGTTTTTAAAAATGGAATCTTATCTTTAAAAATACTTAAAAAAATATATGTAACATGAAATAAAATTGGACAAGAGCAATACATAGATTAAAACATTTTTGATAAGAAAAATAATTTTTGAATGAAATCTTATAGGATAGAAATTTCGAGTAAAATGATATCCTGGTTTATACAATATACTCTGTATAAATCATTCTTGTTTTTAATTTTGTTATTCTTTGTGATTAAATCTCTTGCTTTTATTTTTTTTCCGAGATATAAATAGAAAGGCATTGCGTAGGCGAGATTACACAAAAAAACAACAATCAACGTCACAATGTGCGATACGCGGACGTCAGTCATTGCAGAACATCAGGTACTCGCTTTCGTATTGCGAAACGAGCCACGATAATCTCTTATCGTTATGAACGCGATGCATTCCTCGCGACACAATTCGTGGACGTGTCGACGTTCTAGTTATCGCAATCAGCGTCGCAACTTGGCATTATTAATGATAAAGCATGCAACACAACGCGAAATGTTTGAAATATCCAATTGAGAGATCATCATTAATGAAAGCTCGATTATCAAGGATGATCATGCAATTGGGATTGATTTTTCACGCGACCGAGATAACGGACTTAAGCATTAATTTGCGACGCGTTGCAAGATATCGCGTGACTATTGTGATATTGATACGCGTGAATACGATACGCTTTGTGTGCACACAAGTTACGGAACAATATCTTACACCGGCGTGTACTCAATAATCTGAACAAAGTTGCATGTTGTGACAGGATTTCGAAATATTGAGATATTTTAAGTAAACACAGCACCGAAAGTAGTATGTTTAGCACTTAATTTCGTCAATAATAAGACATTGTTGCCGAAAATTGAAAACGCAACGAATGTTGAGTTGATTTTTCCTTGAAGGGAAGGCGATAAAAATTTATCTTAGAATTTTGTGAGCATGTACGTGCTTAATTTAATTTCCAATTTTATTTGACAAGATCTTACGCCAATTTGAAAATTTTTGAAGAACTTACAGTGTAATTTTGTAGCAAACGATATATCCGTAAGAAATTATTTTTATACTTATATTAATTATATAAATACAACTTCTTTGTATATAGATACACATAAACTTTTTTTTAAAGAAAAAAACTTTTGAGATGATATCAATTTTTTTTTTCCATTATACGTATGTTATAACAAAAATGGAAATTGTCAATTATATTACCCTTGTAACAATTCTCAAGTTAGAATACTTATGTTCATTTATTGTCTCCTTGATTTTACCTTTTTGTTGAATTAACAAGAAAAGAAACTTGATTATATTGCATCGTTGTAACATACATAGAATTGCTTACGCCAATGACTCCGCGAATGGAGATTTCCATTGCAAGAGGACTGGCGCCTACAATGGTATGTCATTGTCTGAGTTATTCGCGGGAAATCTGCGTCGGCAAAAATAGAAATATATGTATATGTACAAGAGATGAATAAGGAAAAAGCAAAAGGATGACGTGGGGCCAGCACGTGCGTCTTTATATGCAGTTTGACAATCAGTTCTGCGTAAGCTTCCCCGAATAGGGCAATTTCCCTTGCATTATATTCCCAATCAAAATTCGAAAATAGAAATTCTATTTTCAATCAATTCGAAAATAGAAATGTTATTCTCAGTCAAAATTTGAAAATAGGATTTCTTTATTATTTTAAATTAATTTTTATTGTTGCTCAATCAATACATAATCGTCAGATATTATATTGTCAATCACTCACGATTTAAAAAAAAACATGTGATTTGTCCATTCATTATTTAAATACTTAATAAACGTTTACAAGAAGTTATTTAAAAGATAATTAAAGCGAGAGATAATTAAATCTTCCGATCTTTTTCAGTATAAAATAATTACATTTCTTGCTGAAAGATTACTCGAATTGTTTGCGGGTAAACACCTCACTGTATTTATATGAATAACGTATAACGAGAAAATCGCTTTTATTCCGCTATATGTTTTCTACGAACAATAACGTAGTTTTTATTTATTAATATTTTTATAATTAAATCACTTTTTAAAATTGACGCAGATCTTGTCAAGTAATATTTGAGATAAAATTACGTACTTTCGAAGTAATTTTTATTAATCAACATGAATCATCATTTGTCACAATTTTCCATCTCTAGAAAGCTTTCTCTCATCTCCTTTTTAGAAAGTCAATCAAATCAGAACGTTATTATCTCAAAATACAATTTAATAGAAAATTGACGAATTCTTTGTCCGAATTTAATCGATCTAAACAGAAAATCGATAAGAAATTCACTGCTTTTCTAAAATAGGTATTAGCTAATGAATGAGATCCGCCGTTTAATCGCGGCTGCATTAGTTTAGCAATAATTAAGATATAGTATGACTCTCTGAAGCCTGCATCCGCTAACGGGAAGTTCATCAAGGTGCACGTACGCCTACGTCCATTTATCAATCTCATTCTCGAGCGCGTCCATTCAGCTCCCACATGTACCATATCACGGACTAACACCTACACTTGGTCTCCACTTGCACTTGCGTGGCGTCCTCCTCGTCCTGCTCGTTCCTCGCCACGATCTCTCTGCATCTCTGCGAATAATCCAACTTTCCTACGCGTACCCTGGCCTCGACCGATACGCCAAATACATTCTCCGGAAGTAGGGTAAAATAGGGTGTTATGGCCATACGGAAAAGATGGCCATAGGCCATAATTTCTCCAATAATTGATAAATAGTGCATTTTTATAGTCGTTCTTAAAGATAATCAATATTTACAGTAATTCATATGAGTACACTGTTCAAAATAACAATATTATAAATATTATCTAATATCTTTTCTTTCGACTATCTGCAAAGTTTTGCACGTGTCTGCTAAAAACTGTTATAATGTCTAATAAATTACAGTTAAGCTGCCATAATCAACATTACATACACAATAAAGGTACGTAAATTGCAATGTGACCTATAATTAATACTTTTATTTTCACTATTTATTTATAAATACTATGGCTATCTTTCTTATTATCATGGCCGTTCAAAAAGTAACAAACAGATATTTCCGATTGATTTTGATCGAATAGTCTTATAAATCCGATCAAAATCAATCGGAAATATCTGTTTGTTACTTTTTGAACGGACATTTTTCTCAGTGCAGCTTTGTACTGAAAGTCCGACGAACGTCGCGACACATCTGACGGGGAAAATCTTCCTAGCTGTTAAATTACAGCTCTCTATAATTCGTGTTTTTTTCTAGAGTCTCGAAATGCGTCGCATTTTCGAATAAACAGATTTAACCTTGGAGGAAAGGACATCCTTGATCAGGGGCTATATTCAGTTGCGACAGTTGTAACCGCGAGTAATCACTACGGCAGGATGCGACATATCACGCAGAGAGGACATTAACGAACGAACATGAAATTACTTTGCTAATCTGGAAATCCATGACATTTTATTATCCTAAATTTGCGTGATGCAACTACTAATTTTTGTATTTTCCATACAAAATATGCAGTAATTATGCAGTAATTATGCATAATAATAACTGCAATTATACAATAATTGAACAACGTATATGCTGGAAATTAATTAGGGTAGAAAATTGTAATGTGAAATTATATTTTACACACATATTAATCCATCATCCTGTTACAGATCTTTATTATTGGGATGTGATGTTGATTTTTAATTCTTTTCAGAATTAAAATTCTCAGTCGACCACGTGTCTCATATATTTCTCACCCACGTTTCCAATTTCTCGGCTCACTCGCGTTAAAATTATACATCGGATGCACTGATTGCAAATATCTCGCGTAGTATTATATTTAAAAACGAAATGAATTCAGGTCGCTGGACTTCTGGGCATGGCGCGGAATAGGAGTGCCGATCAATACGCTCGTTACTATTTCAGATTCTTTGCGAGTTATTCATAGTAACCGCCGTCTACCCGCGCATTAATTTGATTAACTCGCGCGAGAGTAATGTGTACGTAAATGGCGATCGACCACGCACGATAGAAAGCTTTCATTCTACGTGGGAGGATACAAACGGAGTTCTATAATGAAGCACGTGCTTTCCATAGTCGCTAATTAATTTAGTACGTAAATATCCAATATGCGCGTCCGCTGATGGATATCGTGCCTAAGCATATAATTTCAACTTCAAAAACCGTTTTATTTGTGACGAATCGATTTGCTATCAGAAATCGTTAAAAAAAAAGAAAAATTAAGCAATAGTAAGGAAATTAGCGGACAAATGAAATTATTTTTTTAATCTGGAAACTTAAGACGCTTTTTTCTTAAACTTGCATGACACGACTACTGAATTTTGTGTTTTACATACAAAATACACAGTAATTAAATAATTGTACAATGATTGTGCAAAATAATCATACACGGAGAGAACGGTTTTGCTAAAGTATCTAAAAATTTAATTAGATACAGACCTGAAAATAATTTTATTCGACCATTAAAATAGTTATGTAGGACACTGAAATATCTAAAAATTTAGTTAGATGTAGATCTAAAAATAATTTTGTATAGGACGCTCAAAATGGTTGCCAGAATGTTAAAAATTTTTGCAGTATATTACTGATCATGTTTGGAATTCCTAAGTAATTATTTTGATGGTCCAACAAAATTATTTTCAGATCTGTATCTTGTTAAATTTTTAGATACTTTAGCAAAATCGTTCTTTCTATGTACAATAATTGAATAGTGTAAGTGGAAATCGACAAAGAAACGTTCACATATAAGTGAAGGAGGTCATATTCGGTCAAAGTGGCTATAATAATGACTGCGTTTAGCAGAAAAACAGCTTAATAACTTACTGTAAGATTCTTTAATAATCGCTCTTAGTTCCATATGAATCTAAATATATAAACCAATATTAAAGAGTTTTATACAACAAAGCTGCTTTTGCTGTTAAACACAGTCAGTATTTTTGCACGAATTTCACCTGTTTTGACCTTCCTTACTTATCTATATGTGTTGAAAGAAAAAATTAGTCATACTTTGCGAACTGACTCGCTTTGTGGTGTTTCTTCTGAAGTCTGGGTTTCTTTTGAAGAGTCCCGGAGTTCAAGGGTTGGCGAACTTTTATTATAAATCCAGTGAATTAGGAGTTTTATCAGGAGTTTGCAACAGGAGTCCGTAAACACTGATTATATAATGACAGATGTATTTTCCGAGAAAGCTTTACAGAATTAACTGATATATAGACAATGATTTACCGACCTTTCCCAAGAAAGCTCTCTCCCTCCTTTCCTCTCTTCCTTTCTTTCTTTTTCTCGGTAAAATCGATTATCTCTTGTGAGCCGAGGGTAGTCACGTCTTATCCTTCAGAATTCCTCTCTTCCTTTCTTTTTCACGTAAAATCGATTATCTCTTGTGGGCCGAGGGTAGTCACGCCGTATCCTTCAGAAAACTTTCCACTACTGGCGACAACCAGGCTCCGCTTTTTTTTTCTGATCTTTCTTTATGTGCGCGCGCGCGCTGACGTCAATTATTTCATTGTAATACACAACGTTGCAACGCCCATTTTGTACGTTTATTCTTCCCAGGTTATCATCGGGGTCTATCGCGTGCACATATATTGTATACACGTATATAAGCAAAGCTGGAGCTGTGCACAGCGGAATATACTTATTATATGATTACATGCACATTTGTTCGTGATGAGCTATTATAATTAATAATTGATGACTTATACGCGCTGCACCAGCCACTTTTTACGCGATGCTAACTCAACTCACTTTTAATTATCTTTCTCGTTGTCTGAGTATCATTATTGTCTGGATAATGTGTTAAATATTATATTAATAAATGTGATAAAGGGTTTCACAAATTTTTGAAATTTTTTGGAAATTGTTTATATTCCATTATTTATGGAAATTGTATAATGATATATGTATCTACAGGATGTTTTCCATTTGGTGACACAAATCGGCAGATAAGTGTCGTTATATCTTTTTTATTTACTGGAATATCAAGAAAGAAAATATTTGTGTCAATTTGTATCACAAAGGGAAAGCCTTCATGATTTTTAACAAAAAAGATTACGCACCGGTCTAGACATTGGACTCATTTTCTTAATAATAGTGATAGATACGACTTCGACGCGTATAGCATATTTCTCGTAAGTCTTGTCAAAATAAATTGAAATAGTCTTGTGGTTTTTGATCGTATCTGTCACCGTTTCCAAGATAATAGCCCTTTTGTTTAAACTTCTACGTACTTTTGTCAAGGAGAATATAAAAGGATTATATTTTTTTTATGTAAATGTCTTTATATGTAACATACATATAAATATAATACACGAGTAAAAGGAAATATGTTGTTGCAACAATAACTGAGGAGAGTAAGCTATTTAAGGAGACCTGAAAGTCGTCTGTTTTCAGAATTAAAATGTAAATAATAATGTAGTTCAAACCGATCGGTTTATACGAAAAACGAAAAAAGTTGGAAAATTACAGTTTGTCAAGTTAATAGTATTTGCTTTATATGTAAGTTATATGTAACTTTGTAGGTATATATAAAACAATCTTGTGGGATTATACGAACAGTGTTGAGTTCTTAGAATTAGGCTTAGATACTTAATATAAAAGATTAATTAGTTAGAAAATTTGTACGTATGTGTGCGTGCAATACTGATACAGTAGTGTGTAGTGATGTGTCGATACGTAAATCGTATTTGTGAAATTCCTACTGAATCGGTAGAAGAAACTACTTTAGAATCTTAAGGCGAAAAACTATGCAACTGACAGCTGCATTATTATTTAAAATGTATTATTAAATGCATCGATCACGTTATTTAATCGTATTTGCCAAATATAGTAATACGATATAACAATATAAACATTGTTTACGACATGATACGACAATTTGTTTTGTTTATATATTTTATCTAGTTTTGCTGTGTCATATTTTCTGCAAGTGGTTCAGATTTCGCAAACGACATATAAATGTACATATAAAGAAAAAAATTGACACCAAAGATGCGCATTATACTAATTGCTATACATAATCAAGACTTACCTAATACATTCAAGTAGAATAACTGTACAAAAGGGACAATTTTGCTGAAGCATTAAAAATTTTAGCGATAGTGATACGTGCAGATCTGAAAATAATTTTGTTTGACCATCAAAATAATTATGTAGGACGCTCAAACTGCTAGAATGTTAAAAATTTTTGCAGTATTATTCATCGTGCTTGAAATTCCTAAGTAATTATTTTGATGGTCCAACAAAATTACTTTCAGATCTGCATCTCGCTAAATTTTTAGAGACTGCACTGATGTAGTAAAATCATTCTTTTCGTGTGAAAAGGATAAAGTACCTATGACTTTTCGATTCAATCAGATCAATTTTTAACCAATGGAAATAATAAAAGTCGGTAAATCTAGAATTTACCATGGTTTTTTTCCATTCACTGGTTTTTTCCATTCACTGTATTTTTCCGGCCAACTCGGGATTTTTGTATTATCTTGTTCGTCACGCATGTGCCGATAATATTGTTTCACATTTATCCAATAGGTATTTTATAGTTTTATCATTATTGGAATGAAACGATAAAGGTCCGAGAAGAAAATAAAAATATATTTTGCTTGAAACGTCATTAAGACTCGTATTACTTTATCATTTATCTTGCGTGAGTAATACATTCATTTTCAGCACTATAAAAAAAGAAAAGGATCGATTATCATTATCGTTTCTGATTTTTGCTGACCTTCAAGACACATTTTATACCAATAATTAAGATAAAATAAACCTAGCTTATTGATTTGTCTGCTTATTGATTTTTTATATCGCAATTTTGTTACAATATGAGAAAAAATTTGAAAAAAAAAATTAACTCCAAGCAAGACCAATAAAATTTCCTATACATATATCATAAAGAGATATATTTATACCAAATTATTTCTGATTTGTTTTAGGGAACATAATATTTTAGGGGATATAACTTTAAAAATTTTTACGGATTTTTATCTGTCTACTGATTCGAGAATTTTCCGTAATTTATATATTACAATATAATTCCAAAAATGCGGGAGAGAGATAAATAAAGATTATGTTTATATTTTTTTCCTTTCGCTTCATGCTTCAGAAGTAATCTTTAAGGCATCGGCCTGCGACAAGGTATCACTCTGTATCGTCAACGAATCACATCAAGTTGATAAATGGCGATGCAACGACTGACGCCAGTGAATGCGAGGGCGAAGGTGGGCATGACTGAGCGCGTATATTTATAGCGGCAGCTTCCTCCTCTCTTCGTTACGAAAATAAGCGCTTTTCCTGTTGTGTTTATGCCTGAGAGAGAGAGAGAGAGAGAGAGAGAGAGAGAGAGAGAGAGAGAGAGAGAGAGAGAGAGATAAAAAAACAGGGGCGTCACGTTTTTCCTCCGGCCGCATGCACTCAACGCTCACGCGATGCACGTCTTGCCGATCTGTTTACATTTTCCGAGTTCGCTTTGCTTGTCAGCTGACAATATTAGCATTATACGATAGAATGATGCACCGCATTCAGACTTCCTGCAACGCGTTTCGAATAAATTCGTTTTAATAAATTTTAGAACTATTTTACGGACACGTGCACCTTTAAGTCTAATAATGTGCGTGCGTATGTGTGCGTGTAGACTCGATCTAACAATACGCGTGTACACCAGATTAGAACTGGCCGAGACGCATCATGTGCCAAAGGTGCGAAGATTCGATGTAAACACAGAACATATTTTTGCGGGAATTCGCGACGCGAATGGGCGTGAAAATAGTCCGTGCTAATCTACTCGGTCCCGGCGTCTGCAAGACGCCAACGATCCTCATCGTCACTAATCACGTTCTACGCAGAATAACTATAAATGTAACATAGCCGACGGGATTAAGATTACGCTTTCTGTTACGTGAGTTAACTGCACACGGATTTTATTTAAAGTGGTATAAATTTGTTGTGCACTTTGCTACTGAAAGCACTGTGCGTCATCGAGTTTACTGTTACACTTTACAACTTCAAATGTCGTCTAAGTCGCGGATACTATACAAATTTATCTAACCCTCTTAGCATTCCTGTTATCTCGTGACATAAAACTGCTGTAAGTAACAGCATAATTTAAAAAGTACGTATTTTTTATACACATACAAAGTAGTCTACTTAACCCTTCATTATCTCGCGTGAGATATTCAGGGCATTACCGCCTTATTTGCTAAATGTACACATGCTATTTATACACATTATTATATTTAGTGCAAATTATTTCACAATTAAAACATTTTTTTGTGTTTATCTTTATCTAAAAGATGTATAAATCAGGTATATTATCAATCTTTTTATTTAAATCATCTAAAGGGATAAAAAAAATTTAGATGTAATGTTGAAATGTCAGAAACATCTCACGCGAATTACGTTCAAAAAATTACGCGAAGATAAGATTAAAATTAGTTTCTCTAATATAAGATTAAAATTAATTTCTTATGATTTTTTTATTTTAATAATAATAAATATAGAAAAAAAGAGAAAGAAATTAATATTTTCTTTTTATTGTAGATATGTAAAAAAATTGCCAAATAAGATTATTTATCTCTCTGAAAGAATCGTAAAACATTTTCTAAGAATTCTGTAACAAAATCTTGACAAAATTTTCGTGTGTAAGATCTATACTGATAATTAATCCTATGACGTTAGTATCTGTCGAGTTTTACGATTCCACCTGACTACTTTGGATTGTTAGCGTACTAATGGCGCACAACATTTTTAGAAACTTTTAGTTGAAGTGCACAAGATATTTATGCCACTTTAGACGAAATTCTCTTCTAGTTAGCGCGTACATTAAATCATCAATTTGGCAACGAGATCGTGTCACTCGTTAGCTGCCACGTACGTCATATACTTTATATGTACATACTATGTTGGGAATTATATTTCACGCCTAGTTGCAACAAAATTCAATTTCATTTGATTTGAAACGTATGCTTCAGTAGCATTTAAAATAACAAATGATTGAACGCATTCTTTTTTAAATTAAACTGAAAATTTGAACAATGAATATTTTTTTTACAATCATAATATTGTATTTTTCTGTAATTAATTTTGATGTATCTTTATTTTCGATTAAAAATGCCACACGATCCATGTTTTATCGTTCAAAGTTTGATTCATATTTGTAATTTTTTCGCCTTAAAGAAGTCAAACGTAATTCTACACGAATTCCAAAAACATGCTGACAAATCTACGTGAAATTATTATCCTTACAGAAAATCTAATATTAGCTAATTTATTAGTGAAAAACAGTAATTAATTATTTACTAGAGTACTAGAAGTATTGAAAAACAGTACTTTTAATATCTAAAATAAATTAGTTACTAGTTTTCAATATTAAATTAGATACTAGATATCTGTAGCAGTCATAGAGAGCTTCGCAATTTTTTCGAGAATTCTACACTGAAAAAAAAAATTGAATTTTAATAAATATTTATTTGAATAGTATTAAGTAAAAATTTACTCTAAATGTAAACATATATCTGTTCACAAAAGCCATTAATTTGATTTAACTATCATTTTTTTATTAAGTATTTATTTATTGTAAATATTTACTTAGTATTATTTAAAAAAATATGTATTAGGATTTAGTAAATTTTTTGCAGTTTATGGTGACAATCTCATGTAAAAGAGAATAGTACTCATATCGTGCGCTCACCTCGCGATTTTGGCAGCGCGTAGCGCGGCGGGCAGGTGAATTTTCCGAGTAAAGTGAGCTAACTTCTCAGAAACGCAGTGTTGTAGAAATGCAGACGAAATATCGACGGATGCAATTCGTAACATTATAAGAATTTCTTCTCCTTGCCGGGGGGAACGGAGAAGGATGACCGACGATGGTCACATTGGCGCGCGATTTGGACAATCGCCCGGCGTCGCGACGCTCAGACAACGCACGTGTCCGGGGGTACGTATAGATACCCGTGAAGATCTGAATAAAACCACGCCGGATCAGCTTCGTTATTTTCGGCGTAACGACGTCGATGAGCGGCGCCTATCACGACGCTCTCCCGTGTCTCGGATGTCGGCGGTAACCTCGCATTTTTGCCGACGTTTTGTCGCGACGATCGCCGCCAAATCTCGCGAATATAAACGTCGCGATGCTCGCGAGGAATAACGGATGTGTTTGCGTGGGTGGAGCAATTGTGCTTGCGTTAAACAAGGACGTTGCGTCGCGACTGGACTTCGACGAGCTGTCAGACACAGGCTGCGCTTTTGTTCTCATACAAAGCTTTGTACGCAGAACGAACCTGCAGGCAGAATTGTCCTTCCACGTGTCCCTTTCAATGACCTTTGGGTATCTTGTAATTCTGGAAATAAAAGATGTCGTAAAGTAGTTATTTTGTAATATGATGGGTTGTTTTGCAGCATTGGCTTTTTCCTCTTTTGATCACGGAACGTTATACTGACGTAGGATATAACTCGTTGATATTTGCAAAGATAATGCTGCGTCTGTATGTCTTTTATATTCCGCGAGATACACTGTTGGAAATGTTCTTAAATTTCATTAACTTTTAAGTTACACAATTGAATTATTTATGTACATGTACATAAAATTTAATGTATTTTTCATGAAAATTTATGAAATTTAACGTACTTTTCATAAAATTTTATTAAAAGTACATTAAATTTCATAAATTTAATATACAGGTTCATTACATTTAAGTAACTACTGTAACAAAATTTTCAGTTAAATCATTCATTACTTTTAATTTCGTTCATAACCACGAGCTTCATTTACATGTAAAGGAAGCTCGTGGTTACATTTCTAACAGTGTACTACGATAACAATATTACAGCATCATATACGAATAGATAGTAGGAAGATTGACTATATGTTTTTATTGCACTAGAAGATAACGCTTGTAAAATGTTCTTTTGAAATATTCGAAGTTTCATACTTCTGTATGATATCTCGTTATTCATGCATCGCATAATATTTGATAATTATGGATAATCATTGAAAGATTGCATTAATCTGAGGTTATTATATACTAAATGAAAGCGTGTGTGTGAAATTAAATTTTTGTCTCACATACTCGTGTAAAATAAATTTTTGTTGCAAATTGTTAGAATTTCAATATATATGTTATTTATTTCATTATGTATGACAAGAACAGATCAGTATTATATTGTGAAACTACTCTATGCTTATTATCAATTAAATATACTATGATAAATGTTTGATTAAACATTTTTTATCTTCCAATCAAATTTAAGGAAATTTGAATTAAATGTTAACATTTAATTGCACAAAGAAGTTTAATACGAAGACTAGAGAATTATGTTTTGAAATCAAATAAATTTTTCTTTTTATTAAAGAAGAACTTATTTTAAACTATATAGAACAGTGCTTTTAATTAAAAGAATTTATTTTAAACTCGTCGAAGAGCGACTAAAGAGGAAAACGATAAATCTGGGCCATTCAGTGTACTTGAGTTTCTTTACACGTAATCACAGTGTGCGTCATTGAATTGCATCGATGCGATTCTACACTTCTTACTTCGACTTCTCACTACCAATGCATCAGAAATTACCTCTTATCGCGCCGTGGATCACTGTCAGTGGTAGTCTGGCAATATTACGAAATAAATTTTTTTAAATAAGTCGTCATTTCTTTCAAGTTTGAGTAGTCTCACAAATCTATATCGTGATTCATATATTGCGGTCATTAACGCTGATTACTGCTTCGTCTTATAATCCTTGATCAAACGCCTGAATGAATCATGTATATATGTATCACGAATATGTATTACGAATATTTATTTAAATTACAGAATAATTTATCAATATATTGTTCCCTTACTTCAAAGTAACAATTAAAAAAATGTAATTTTTCAGTTATAATCATGAATAAGTTAAATAAACAATAGCCTATCAATCATCAAAAGTGAACTAACTTAACTTTATAAAAACATCATTAAAATCACAACTCAAAAAGAATAGTTTTAAAAAATCATCAAAGTCATCATAACTTAAAAAATTGTAGATTTTTAAGGGTTACGAAGAGGTGAAACAAAAATTATAAAAATAACATTTGATTATGTTAGGAATATATTCTTTTTGATTAGTCAATAGTTTTCTGTTAAGTTGAAAAATAGTTTTTTCCCATTTTTAGGAAACTTAATTTTTTCGTTCTGTCACTTTAGAAATAAGAGAACAATATTATTAACACATCTACGTTTGTATTAAAATAATTTATATAAGTATATTCCAAAAGTAAAAAGACAAAGGAAGAAAAGGAAAAATAACTTATTTTAACCTTATCTAAATTTATTTGTTTTTTGATTGTTAAATTATTTTTGTTAAAAACAATTTCTGTTGCATGAGGTATTTTTATGAGATATATCTAACTAAGCATAAATATATTTGTTTATGCTCGCGTGATCAACTTTTGACGTAATCCTTACGTCATAGGTCGAGGAAAAAAAGACTAACAATAAGTAATTTAAATTGCAAAAGAATTCGCCTGATATATCACAGTGTATACACAATATGCATTGTTATTACGCGGAATTGCTCTGCGCATTATTGATACATCCTGCTGTTACATTATCCATTTCGACGCGCACGACTTAGAGGATCTCGATTCCCGCAACTCAATATGGACTAGTTCATTATATTAGCACATGAGTCGCAATACGTTGAAATTAACGTCGTTAAGTCCGTTCGGTTACGTGACGTTCTGCGCGCAGATATGCCTACCAAGAAAATCCATTCGTCTTCGTTTAACGTCAGCGTACGTAAGCTGAAATCGTTAACGGCAATCCTTCTCGTATTTCCATCCAGTACGCCGCTTCAAAGAGGAACGCTCGCATATGTTGGCAACTTGGCGAGCCATCCGACTCCAAGCGATCTGAACGTTTACGCTTTAATGCCTGCTCGTTCACATCTTTATTATCGCTCGACAGCCAATCTTGACAGCCGTCGCGTATCATTAGTGTTAATTTAAGTAACGATGTTCTAGTGTCGATTAAATACATATCTGCGCTCTAATCACGTAATCGTGAAATTTAAATGATTCTTCCTCTACAATCATGCACGCTTTTGTCACTAGGCGTGACACTGTTAAATTCATAATATCAATTCGCGTATCCAATTTAATTTGAGTTATTTTTAATTATTTCTATTCCTATTTAATACGTCATTGATTTAACTAAATCCATGGAGTTAAACAATTTTACTCAGGAAAATGTAAATTAAATTTGACTCGAATTTAGTTATTATTTACTAAATGTATACTCTCTAAATCTGAACCAGTGGATAATTACTGATATTAGTGTCAAATATGCCACTGGTAATCAGTGAGTGAAATGTGAAATTCCTAACCTATAGCTAACCTTTATTATGTGATCTAATTAATCTTTAGTGCATAAATTTAATGAATATAGTATTAGAAGATTGAAATTATGAATTGAATAAATATCAATATTAGAATATATAATGCTCAAACCTTCTTTCTTTTTTAATTGAACTTCACTGATTATCCAGTGCCAAATACGTCACTGGATGATTAGTGGCATACTTGGCAGTGATTACTTACTGATTCAGATTTAGAGAGTACACTATAGGAATAATGTTTACTTTGAAACTAAGCAGAGAAATGGATTGATTTACATTTTGACATCCATGAAAGTTAAAAGTAATAAAATGTTATATTTAACTCAAGGGATTAGGTTGCTATTGCTCCTTTGATACTAACAGTGTACGTTTAGTTCATTATATTTTTCAGGACCTGTTTGAGGTAGAATGAAGTATCCACACATCTCATTCTATCTTAAGCAGGTCCTGAAAAATACAGTAGACCAATCAGAAGTTGTCTAAACGATGTCCAACCTTTTACTTGAGGATCTCTACAGACGAGGAAAGTTCGTTGATAATGATCGGATGAGGCGACTCAGCGAAGCGGCGATCAGAGACACGCGTAATCGACCTTGCTACGAGGCCTGGTGGGATTCTCAGCAAGGACGACACGTGGCTCACAAGCTCGCTCCGCTCTCGTTCGGTGCAGCCTGTGCTGCCGATCCGCTCAAGGGAAACCGGTATTAGCTGCGGTCTGCTCGCTGGTTCTCCTCACCGCTGCATCGCACGTGCTCGACGATAACCGGTCACCGGCGAGCTCCGCGTTGCACCACGTGCTTGCGCTTGAGATCATCATCGGTCATGTCGAGCTGCCTCGTTGTATCTATTGATATCTCATCATCGTGTATATGTCGATAAAAGAAAAAACGTCGATGAACACGTCGAGAAAACGTCGATGACGTTGCGTCGGAATCATGCTTTGTCTCAGCAAATCTTAAGACATTATGTACTGTTAAATACCTTAGATTTGAAGTTATCAGGCTCAGAGGAAACAATCATAATACCTCAGATAACTTGGCCGATTACTGAATTAAGCCAAGTAAGCTAAGAACATCTGGAATAAAACGTAACTGTTTAAACGTAACTTATAATCCTTTGTATTCCTGTTGTGAGATAATTTAGCTTGTTATGGCGAGTTAAGTTTGAAGACTTGTTCAGTGCCTTTTCAGCAAAGTTTGTTTAAGATATAATTTGGATCTTACGACGAGGTCAAACACGAAATACATAATTTCCCTAAAAAATTACTATTTAAATATTTTAAATGAAGATTTACTTATTATGATTTTGGAAAGACTGTTTATACTTGACATCCGAAAAAATATGAGATATTCATTTATTTCTATAATACTGCAGATACAGTTTTATTTCATAAATTACTTTTTATACTTTATATTTTTAATTGGTTATTTTGCACTATCACTAATTCTTTATGTTTGTCTTTTTAAAAGATTTATTATATCCGTTGAAAATTAAATGCAATACATCCGATTTAGTAAACTTATAAATTTAAGATGATAATATAGATTATTACAAAGTAAATTAATAATTAATATAACTTCTTATCGTTCGTGTAACTTACAAACAATTATAGGAACAACCCAAGTCACAAATTGAACGTACCATTGAAATTATAGTTGTGAATAAAATATATGCATTGTTACACCTAATTATAGCTCGTACAATTTGTGACGTGGGTTGTTGCTATAATTAATCGATAATATATTATAGACTTATTAAATTATTCAATTTCTAAACTGATATAAACTTATTAACCTATTAAATTTAAAGAGCGCGTTAAATTAATGAATTTTTTGCTTAGAAGACCTTGTTTATAGAACGTCGACAAATGTAACGATAATAAAGTTTCATCTCGCATTTAAAAGTTATATAGCCGTGGCAATTAGCTCCCGTACGTTCTGGCGACTGTTGACGAGGAGTCAACAGTATTGCGACTTCTTTCTCGTCGGAAATCTGCGAGATTCGTTGACTTCTCGTTCGTTCTGCGCTCTCGTCATCATTTTCGTTGCACATCTTGCGCTGCGCGGCGGAATATGAACCCGCCGTTCTGAATGAGAGCGCCAGCCAGGTCGCCTTTCCACTTCGCACCGCACCGTCGTCACCCTTGTCCACCCCTTCCTGTCGCATCTACGCCGTACTCGAATGACACTGAAAGCGCGGATGCAGAGAGCACTCCGGTGAACCGAAATCAATACCACGCTGGCCTACTACGCCGTGGCCTTCTTTTCAGTTAAATCCTTTTGCCGTCGTGCCGTGTCTAATGCGGCATCTGTCACGCCATTGATTCTGTTGTTATTGTAGAATGTATCTTGAAGGAGAGTAACAAAAATAAGTAAAGGAGACAGATCGAAATACGACGGAATATTGAAACGCAACATTTCAACTTTTCATATTTTCGTAATTTAAATCTTTAAAATTAATCATGTATTATGTCATCTCTCACGTATATATGTATATATTGGAGTAATTGATATAAGCAGGTATGTGTATTTTTTATTAATTTAGGTGCTTTCCATGTAGCGACACAAGACGACACAAACATTATTCTATTTTTTTTTTCTTGACATTCAGAGATTAATAAAGATGGAAAGATATTTAATCGTGTTGATTTGTGAAACAAATGGAAAACATCCTTTGTCTGTGGAGGAATTTATCTGTAAAGGCATTTTTTCGGTTCAATATCCTTTCATAGTTATGAAGATGTACATTCTAATGATTACAACGACAAATTCATCGTCAAATTTAATATGTTATCACTAATGAGAACCATCGAGATTAAAATGTTTAATTATATATATTTTATACTTCGACATCGTTTATAATAGCGAAGGACAACTAACGTTGCTCGAATAGCTCAAGTTTCTTGATACATATATTTGAATTGTAATTTCATTAGAGTTTTTAAAATTTATTTTTATATTTATTATAATCAAATTGTTAATCTTTGGAATCGATCTCTTTTCATTATTTCAAAAAAGCTAATTTTTTACTTGTCACTTTTCTATCAATGCAGCAAAATGTATTTATATTTGCGAACAAGAAATATCTTATATAGCATTCTTATTATTAATACAGATGCGAAAGAATACGCAAGCTGAGTACACCAGATCGGTACCGTAATTTTTTATAGCAAAGGTCGTTTCATTTTTACTGTATAGCTCGGAAGTGCATAAGGAAGATATGTCAAGATCTCTTTCCATATGCATATAGCGGTTATTATCCTTTCCCGCGTTATCGATCTCTCTCAAAGAGCTAGCGAACGACGCAATTCCAGGAACGTCAATGCGACCACTTAGCGCCTGTGGCAAGTGTAATGTTACCTTCCTTCATGTTTTATCTAGATTATCCGTCGTAAGTCTGTCCTCTTCTCGTCTCGTCTTTTCAGTGTATTGTGCGCAACTTTATCCGACCGCGCTGTTTAAATGTTGTGTAAGAATCTCTCGCTAAAAATATAGTTCTTTTTTAACGACAAGAGATAAGAATATCTATTTTCATAAGATATCCGTCCTGTAATGAGCAGAAGAATCTTTCGCCTGCGACGTTATGCAATTGGAACGGAACTTTATTTTTTTTTTTTGCCTTTGCATGAGTCAAGGGAGGAGTTTCACACATTTTACATTCGCTGTCCGTGTCTCTTTCTACTTAAGTATTTCTTAGAAAAGTAGGTCGACTGACGCGATATTTTCGTTTCATGTGTTTGGCAGAAAGATGCATTTTACGCGGCGCCATCTAAGGACTGCTCACCCAGCGGTCAATAATTGTTACAGCGCAAAAAGATTAAAGAAAGAAATTCTAAAAGATGAGCTAATACAGCTTTGCACATTGACAATTTTGCAATGAAATATTTTATAAAATAAATAATTAAAGTGTGTGGTAAATTAGGGAAAGGGACTGAATATTATTCTGCCCATATAAAAGTTAATAATAAATAATAAAATATCAGAAAAAAGAAAGCCACACAATCTGAATTTAATAATATAATATATATATATATACACGGAAAAAAAAGATTAGTTGCAGCAGTAAAAATTTGTGTGTGGTAGCTAAATTCCAATCGTAACATATATGGATACTTAACGTCGTATCTGTGAGATCTAATTTCCATTAGCTGTGAGGTCTAAATATTATCATTGTAAGATAAAGATTTTGCTATTATGTCGATCTATTGATCATTGCAGCAAACGTTTTCTGTGTAGCAGACAGTTTGATAGCAAGTACAGTTTCAGCAAACCATATTTAGCTGTGGTAGAGACTATTTTCTTTTACACACTGATATATCCGATAACTATGACAACTAATTTCATGCTGCTAAACAAATTGATCTGTAACAGACATGCATACTTTGCTATCACGTCCTTATATTAGCTACAGCAGCAAATCCTTCGTATGTACATACACTGAAAAAAAAGATTGGCTGCTGCAGCAAATTAGATGGTAAAATATGGCATAGCATTTTTAATTGATTTCAGCAGCTAATTAAAAATGCTATGCCATATTTTACCATATAATTTGTTGCAGCAACTAATCTTTTTTTTCAGCGTATTAGCAAATTTCATAGCTATAGTAGCTAATGCAATTTCAGCTAATCAGAATTAGCTGTAGCCAGCAACATTTTTTTTCCGTGCATAAATTAAAAAAATTACATAAATAATAATAAGTAACAAAATACAAAGAAAATATTAAAATTCGCGAAATAGGTTAACATATGTAAGATTTAAAATTAAAATGGAGTAATTTTATTTATTAACTAACGTCAAGTTGACTTGTGTTAATTTAATTACTAGTATAATGAATAATGTTGACAGTTTTAAATTGAATACGAAAATAGTTTTAAAACTAATTTTCGCTGAAAGAAATAGTATGCGGAATTAATTGAGAAAGCAAGTCTCCTGCGAAGCGTATTCGATATAATTGTATATGCATAGCATTTAAATTATTAATGGTGTTTATTCATGCGTTTACTCTTGATTAAGCAATTACAATAGTAAACAGTATCAAAATGCTGAGTTTACATATTTATAAGTTAAAGTGAAACTGGACGCTTTTACATGTATCTCTATTTGTGTTCAATCTTTCCATGACGATAGCGATTTTAGCAACTCCAGCCAATGTTAATATTATAGTTGTGCAATTTGTACTATATACATATAGCTGACTCGTTATCGGTCGATTTTTATTTAATTAACGATGTAAGTTTAATTTACTCGCATTGTAGTGCCATTTCTCGCGTGAGTCTGTGGAACATAATAATCGCTATAAAATTTCCATTATGGAATTACGACGGAATATTCATTACGATTCATTTATTATGCTAATCATTAAAAGAAGTATTTTTGAAATAACATTAATTTTTACGTATATTACAAATTACATTATATTAGCGTGCGCGACACATAAGTGGATAATCTCGTTAATTTTTTACATTTCTGTGACGGAACTTTAAGAATCTAATTAATTTCATATATCAATTAAAACAGAGCTACGTTAATTTAAAATTGTAATTACAAATGTGCATTTGAAATGAGGATTTGAATCACAAAGAGTTAAACTGTGTCTAACTCTTTGCGATCTGAAACTGTGCTTACTTTTGAAGTTTAAATTATTTTAACGAATTAGCTCTTTAAAAGAGAGAATTATTATTTTCGGAATGGTTGAGTGACAGTTTTTCCCCAGAGCAAATTAAATATAATTTCCCTGAAATGAAATGTTTTATTCCATAGAATAAGACATGTTGAAATGCTTTAACGCATCATATTTACTTTGCAGAACTTCTTCATTTTATATTTACGTTAAAAATCTTTTCAATTATAATAATTAAAATTAGAAAGATTAAGAAACTTTAATTGGCTCGTTTATAGAAAATTTCAACAAATTAAGATCAATATCAGCTTGCAAGCGCACGAAGGTTTATGCAGATTATATTTCTTATACTGTATACACACACTTCTAACGCTTTCTAATTAAATCTCTAGAACTAGTTTTTTTTATCTTTACTCGGGTCTTCTTTGGCCGATGATAATCGAGTATAAACTTGAGTTTATTAAACTTGTTACAGTAATGCCTATTTTTATCCCAGATAAAACATCATAATAAGATTAAAATGACATTAAAAGTTGATATCATTTTAGGAAAAATAATAATATCTTCTTTAAATAAAAATCACTCAAGAATCATTATTATATGTCAAGAATTTATCATAACTATAATATAGTCAAATGTATATCGAATAACGCAATATTATGTTTTTTCTAAAATGACTTCTATTTGTCATCTTGGTCTTATTATGATTTTGTGTTCTATTTAGGATCAATGTATAAAGTAATATAAAATAATTTTTTAATCTCAATTTAATTTATCTCTTTACACTGAGGAAAAGATGCCTACAAATATATTTGTCAGAAATATATTTATTTCACCGAAATAAATATTTATTTAAATGCGAGCGAAATAAATTTTTATTCCTAGCAAATAAGCCATCTCTATTTTATATATTTTTTGCAATTAATGAAATATATTTCACAGAAATAAGAATTTTTTAATTCTCTCTTCACATTTTTAATACTGGGAATCAGAAGAAACACATCAATATTGAAATAAAATATATTTCATAGAAATGTATATTTTGTTATCACAATCAAATTTCGTAAATAACATTTGCTTCGCAATATTTCGACATTTTTCTTTCAATGTATCTTTTTCTAGTTCTAGAGAAGATAAAAAGTAAGTTAAAGTAAACTAAATCAAAATGGAGTTAATTTTTACATTGCGGTAAAAGCTAATGCTAGTGTTTTCTTTCAAGGGCTTTAACACTTGAACTTTGAAGCTTCGGCATTCAAATCTTCGAATACACTTCAATCTTCACCGACTACTTCGAGTTTCGAAGAATCAAAATTATATAATTATTAATTTAATATAGTTTAATAATAACGAATATATTTTCTTCTATTTCTATTCGCGCAAATATATTTTTCGCAGCTCTGAAAGCACCTTAAACTTCGACAGTTTGAAGTAAACTTTGAAGATTTGAATTCTTTCGAAGTTTCGAAGTATCAAAAATAACAGCTGTAGTAAAAACGAACATTAAAGACAAGTTACGACGCTTTTTCTGATCCCCGGTTGAAACTTCTCGTAAGCTACGCGTTTGCGTCTGGTATCGACGAGACGAGTGTTGCTCGTACATGGAACATCACGCGGTTGCGACGCGTCCTAGCGCGATCATCGCCGCGCTCGGAACCGGCAACGCGCGGTTGACTTCGCACCCGTGCGAATCCACGTGGGTGCCGATCGGCCGGCCACGCGGTTGTCCCGGCGATGACGATCGGGGCCACGCCAATTAGCTTGATGACATCTGTGAATGATTTCGAGCTCTTCCACACTGTTTCAGGCGGCCTGCGTTACCGACGGCTCGTACGATAAAACGACCGGCGCCTTTCGCTCTCTGGAACGAAAGACGCGCCCTTTCGCGCGCACAGGCCGCGTTTTATCGTGCAGACCCGCGCTTTCGAGTTCTGGCTGCGCTCGTAGACGAGAGACGTAGTCGCCTATGCCCACGTGGGCCCGGACGCTTGTAAACAAACGCCACGTGACATCGGGCATGTTGTGCATCATGACAAGAAAAAGAATGATTGGCATTATCATTTATCTCATAATGTGCATTTCTGTTGATATAGATTAATTTTAATCTCTATTTAAACTCACTTTTTATCTTTTTCCAGATTTAAAAAATTGAAACGAGATAAAGGGTAAATTAAACCGAGATTAAGTTAATCTACGCATTGATAGAAATGAACGAATTAATCGCATTACTTTTTTAAATGAAAAAAAAAAAAAGAAAAATGGATACATTTCTATGCTTGAAAAATTCATTTTTTAGAAATTAACAGATATTTAAGATGAATAAGAGGAAATTTTACACGGATTAAAAAAAATATATGTATATAGTTTTGTAAATCCTTAATGTGGCTATCACGATTTTATAGCTTAAAATTTCGTATATTGTTTATAAAATTAAAGCGATTTTTATCGTAGGCGAGATTATTGAGTTTTTTTTTGTGGAAATAGCAAATGTGACTTTGCTATGACTTCAAACTGGTATTCGAAGAATACCTCCTTAAGTGGCTAGTGACTGTGTAGTTTATTTCTATTAAGACTATAAAGACTCGTATAAAGGCAAGAAATGCGCGTCCGTGAACGGATTACCATTCTTTGTTTGGTGGCCACGTATCGCAGACGTGCACAAGTAAGAAAGGCACAACAGACAGACGGTTGCGTCGCTGTTTTTTGTGCCGACGCGTGTAAGATCCATGAACTTGCATTTTTTTTACGAGGTAACCCGCGACATTTTGTCGCCGTTCAAAAACAGCGAAATTCTGATCGTTTGATCCGTCGAACCAATTTGTATCTGCGATACGCGAGGCGTCATTTTGCCGTACAAAGTTTATATTCGATCGCTGTCTGGTATCGCATGTATCTTTTACGCGGAAATGTCGATAAGCAATGCATTACCAATACGCGATAGTATATATACACGATCGTGCATGTGTGCGAGCGACTGTAGGAATATTGGCGCCAGCCTGGTCTACTCTGCGATATTTTCTGTCGCTGTATAGCCATGATTTTTCCGATGTTTTATCTCAGAATTTTATTGGAGTTGATTCTTATATTTTTTATATTTTATACTTTTATCCGATTTTTAATTATACGTTTATTGCGATTTATTTGCGATCCAATTCTTCGCGTAATGACATTAGATCGATGTTTAACTTCGTTGTGCAATCGCAATTGAAACAATATTACAATCGCACGTGCTGTCGCGATAATTCTTTACTTTTCTTTACGTAATTGTGCATGTGATCTTTTAAATATTTAACCCTCCGTTTGTTGTGTAATCTGGTGTTTTTTGTCACATTTCACTCATTTGTCAATTTTACTATGAAATTTCTTCAAAATAAAGGAAGGCGGAATCTATGGTTTTCCCTTCTAAAATAAAAATAAAAATCTTTTTCCACGTTTTCTGAAAGTCTATAAAGAAACTTGAGTTAGACAAAACGATTCAGATTGCAGACGTAAGGAATAAAATATAATTGCAGATGAAGGATGAACATGGTTATACTTTAAAGCAGGAGACTTTTAAACGTGCACGAAAATTAAAAATACTTAAAATTTCTCGTTTAATATTGGAATAAATCTTATCAGGACATATTAAATTTATAATTATATGCAAAAAGCTCTTCGTACAAAATGTTATATTCGACGATTTATTTATACCGCGAACTTATGAGACTTATGAGTGGTAGTTTTGTTAGGTAACTAGCAAAACCAAATAATTACTATGTTACGTTCAGAATTCTACGGATGTTATATCATCACGTTATATCATCCTATATGTTATATCATCTTATACATATAATTTATGCCATTACCATATAGCAATGTTGCGTATTTACAGTAGCTCAACCAATGTTAAACAATATTGAATATTCAATGAAATAAAAATTTTTTAATTTCTTATACCTACGTATAGTAATTTTTATATTAAATTGTCTTTTTTGAGTTTAAACGTAATCGTTGTAGCATCTGATTATTTGAAATGATTCATCATGCAATCATGCAAATAATCATGCAATCATCTATTAACTAATTTAACTAATCGAGGTTTTATCGTATTGTTGGAATAAAAATTTGTATTGTTATTTTATTGTATCTCATATCTATACGTTTTTAAAAAAATTTGGCAAATATACCATTCGATAGAGCAATGTTTCAGCTTTAAAAATATATTTTTTAAATTGTCGTACGATGATTTTAACGAAATGTTAAGCAATATCAGAATACAAAATGCTCCTTTTATCTTTTATGTATTTAATCCATGATAAGTCAGTAACAAAAAATCTTAGGGATATTTTAAAAAATTTTGTTTTTTAAGGGAAAATTTTAAGCTTTTATGTTAGACAAATATTTTTTTAGGCACGTAATACAGAATAAAAGAAGGAAATTTTCCATTTTGTCTAATGCCCAATTTCTTCACCTCTAACTTTATCCAAGAGATATCTCTCAGAATACAATGGAGATATCCTCCTGGATAATCCGCAACTTATCTGGAAGTGAAGAAATTGGGCATAACTCGTAGTTTCTATAATATGTAAAAATTATAAAATTCACAGAAACTCAAATAATATAGTGTTTCTTTCGAAAATAGTGATTCAAAGCTTTAAAACCCTTTTGTAAATTTAAATTTTATTCATTTTTAATGAGGTTACAGCTATTTAAATTTTGAAGTTTGTTGCACTATGAACTTTTGTTTCAATCCACCTACTTATATCTCTATAAACTTCCATATTTCTGTTTTTTAATATTTATGTATTCCACACGATTACATATGTATTCGTAGCTCATCCTACATGGAATAATTGGCAGTATTGTGTTAAATTACTTTGTATATAATTGTGAGAATGACGAGAGCGATATTAGAATGACGTCTCTTTGTAGACAAGCGTTCATTTACGATGAAATTGAAGGCTGGCGACCTAATATCACAGATAGTACGAATGCATGATGATTAATGTTTTTTTCCTTCGAAATAAAATACGAAAAACTGTAATTTTTGCTAATGAATAATTTTTTACGTGCAAGAAAACTGTAAGTGGAAGCAAACTTTATATTTTATATAGATTGTTTTACACAATTTATAGAAATATTCTTTATATTATGTCTTTAAAATAAGAGTTGCTCATGTAATACAAATTAACTTCCTGAAATTTTATCTAACTAAACAAGAAATTGCACTTCCTACTAATTAATATCCTACGTAATAAAAAATAAGTACATCTTATGTATTTCACACATGATAAAAATTTTTAAAAAGTAAAGAGACTTGGAAAGGATCATATTTCTTCTTTCTTTCGCGCTTTCTACGTGGATGCGACAAATTGGTTGAAAGAAAAGGAGAGTGTGCCCTCGGAAATAGCTATTTAAAGATCCGTGTTGCATTCAAATTGTCTGACGAGTGCCTGCGCCGTTAGTTAATCCGCTGTTCCTTTGCTGAGAGTATTCCCGCAGGAGACTGCGCTATATGTCGAAGTGGCAAGAGACCTCGTCTCTTTAAGCTCGTCTTACGAGTAGAACATTTGACGCTTCTCATGGCTCAAGTTTACACCGTCATGTTCTCGTAATGGCTGCGTGAATCATTCAAATGGATTTCTGTTGCCGACACAGCAACGGCACTATGCTTTGCTTTGCCATTTTATGACCGTTCTTCTCTCTCTGTGTTTTACTGATTTAATAATTAAATATGCCTACTCTCTCGTGGTGACCCGCGTCGCAGTCTCGGATTCCTGAGAAAGCGAGTGTCGCTGAGAATTTCAAAGCGCCTAGGGATATTTTTGGAACAAATATTCGGTTCACCACAGCAGAAATAAATCTCAATTCCTATTGCCAAACAATGCCATTTTGGCGGGTTCCCAAGAATTTTATGAGACACTTCACACACGCTTGTAAAAAATGTTTCGGAACGTTTAGCGACTACGTAGTACGATTCTCTATCGATTCAGCATTCGAATTTGTCTTACGACTTCTGTTCTCCATCGTTCCTGAAACGAGTCGACAGTCTTATCTTTTTCTTACGTTCGCTTTTCGGATTTGTGGATATTTGCAATATGACACCTTCTGTTACCGCCGGCCTGTATTCGCTATCTAAAACAGCCGCGCAGAGCGACGGGATGGTTGCCAAGTATTCGGTGGGATTAATACGAACGGAGCCTGATTTCGCTATTGATCCCCGTACGTTCCATTCATCGAAAATACAGAAGCGTGGGGCGTCTATTTGACGTAGCCTTTAGACGTACGTTGCGACTATAGCTATCGATTGGTAGAAAGGTACACTCAAAGAAGAAAACATAGTAGAGGCAACTGTGAAGATGACAATTACATAAATTTTATATGTAGAATTAATGTACAGTATAATTGAATAAATATACATGAGTGAAAAATGTACTAAATTTTAATAAATATTTTTTAATTGCGCCAATTGAATGTTTAGATGTTAAATATGAACATATATTTATTTTGTACAAGTAGAATTAAGTGACTTGACTATTATTATTATTTTTATTTAGTAAATTAATATTATATTATTTACTATAAAATTTAGTATATTTTTCTTTCAATGTTTAACGACTTCCAGGATGAAAATACAAAAATTTTTTAATATTATTGAAGACCTAGGAAAATCATAAAATTTTGTTTAAAAATCAAGGAAAAATTATGAAATTTTGAAACGAACTTATGGCGATTCTGCGTAAATATTTTGTAATAGAATTAGAAAAGAATTAATTAAAATTAATTTCACATATAAAACTTGCATAGTGGTCATCTTTATAATTGTTGAAAAGCATGATGATAGCAACTGTACAAGTTATCGCTACTATGTGTTTGTGAGTATACGACGCCGGCGCCTGTTAGACTTGTTAATCCGCGACCTTCACACAATAATTAATAACGGCTGTCTGCCCGTTTTGAGAAGTTTTCCGCACAAGACATCGCCGGCTGCTGTCGGTTCTCGCCAATCGATAGACAGATGCAACGACTAGACGCGTCGCGTCGTGCAACTCGAAACGAGAGACGAGACTTTCCTCGGAAATACAGCGAGGTGGATTCTAAAATTAATTCGACGCTTCCAACGAGAATCTCGGAATATGAGACATGGCGTTGAACTGAATTTTGGAGCACGTCTCATTTGCCGATTACTCCCGAGAATACTTTCTCTCAGGAATTAACAACTCATCTAGCTTGGTTTCGAGTTTTGAGATAATGAATAGAAAAACATAAGTGATATATGTATAAAAAACGATGCGGAAATAGACTTCTTAAATGTAGAAAATGAATTTTCAGCATTCTGATATTTTTACCAGCTTATATTTTCTCAGAGAAAAAAGCAGTTACGTATCGCGATTAAAAAAGTATTCGCGGTTTAAAAAATTGACAGTTCGCAGTCATGTAACATAGGCTACATTCAACAGAAAAAGCAGCGTTTTTGCTCTTCTACATTCGAGCCTAGTCGAGACATGTTGGACCTGGCAGCCTACCGGTAAAACCTCTCGCCGGAAATTGAGGAGGGAAAATTCATCTGGTCTAGGAATTACTTTAGGCAACCTTCAGCCAAGCCTAGATCGAAAGACTAAAGAGCTCAGCGTGCTATTTCCATGTTTCCTGGCCCGATTTATATGGCACGTAGAGTGGGACGATAAAGCCAGCATTTGGCACATCGATCGACGGTTTAAACGTATCGGCTGCCAAAAAATACACCGCCGATCTCGCCGTGTACGGTAACGTTGCGTCACGCCGAAATAACATGTTCGTCGGTCACGCCTCGTATTCTCCCTGTCTCTCCTTTCCCGGTGTGAAAAACCATCCTATGGGTGACTCGTCAAATTTACCGATCTCGACCAGGAACCGATTCCTGGTGGTGACGCCGAGATGGTGCTGGGATCGGATTCGAGATATCCGAGTAGAGCCAAGATTGAGCCAGCTAGGCTTATGCAACACTTGCACAGGTCTCTTTTTCCAACCTCATCTGCTTGTTCATGTTCAGTGAAGTGAGCTATTTTTAACCGATCAATGTTGTTCTGTTTCTTATGTAGACATTCATCAATAATTGGTTGACAAATTGGTAGATTTTGATTGTTTTAATTCATGTTGCAAATAAAACACATTTTGATGTGATTTATTTGCAACATGAAAATTTTAGCAATTCAAATAAAATCTTTATCCCATTGATGATTTAAAAGATCATTAAATATACGTATACTTTTATGTTAATTCAAAGTGTGTGAAGCCACAAAGCGATAACCAAGGTATTACTCGACACTGGAAATATCGGATGTGGTTCTGCAATGAATCATCGTTTTGGACACGAGTCCAAAGATAAAATGACTTCGTAGGAAATGTGTGTACATTCTAAAGCAGCTATTTTCGAAACGACATAATAGGTTTTTTCTGATAGGTAATTTCGGCTAGACTTCTTGTTTAGCTCATCCTTCCTTTTCTTCTCTTCACGTTGGAGAAAAAAGCGAAAAGATAAACGGTACAAAAAATTACAATACGTCTGATCGTAGATGACTCCTATTTAGGCTGCGTTCGAAAACATTACCCGAGTACCTTTGTGTATCGTTTTGTCCTTGTTGTTTACCCAATATTAAATAAGGATAAGGTGACAAGGAGCACCTGGGTAACATTTCCGAACATAGCCTTAATGTTGCGTTTTTATTTGACGACTACTTGGTACTGATTTCTATTTCTGTATTTAATTCCTTTGCTATACAGTTTAATTTACGATATATTTGTAGAAAAATTATATTAGTCACCGTTAATAAGTTGGGATTGCATTATTTGATCTCGAAATCGATTCCGTTTATTCTCGAAATAATTTCATGTATGATAATCGCATACGTTCAAGGCAATGACATTAAAGCGATCACCTATACGACATGACGTACTATACACATCTCTTCGATCGAAGAAGTGAAACTCCATAGGTGTCAATAATACAGTTGCATACAGTATTGTCTCGAGCGGAATTAAGGTTTCACGAGTAATCTCGTTACAATCGAGCTTCGTGGCTTCGTTCTTCCGATCTCGGGATCGGACTGATCGAAAAATCCACCCAACTTCCTAGTGGGGACCCCCCGGAGATTGGGAAGCCGTAACGGTGCGCGGCGCGTGCCGATCGTCTCTGAAACACCCTGTAATCCGGGACGACCGTCGTTGCGGCGCACGTTACGGAGAGAGAGAGTATTGACCGTCCCAGCGGGCACACCAGTGGAAATTTCCACTGCCCTACCCCAAGACTTCACGGTAACCGCGATCTCTACACACAAACGCATACACCCATACACACTTTCTGGCCGGCTCGTTGTCGTCGTGTAATGCGTATAGCTGCACCCTAAGCGTCTGCCTTTACCGATATAAAAGCTGTCTACGAAATGTTGTCTTTTTCACCGTATCCGCTAGGCAACGGTTGGCAAACCCCTGGAAATTTTGAATTCCCTACACGTCATTTCGACGATCCAATCGCCGATCGGTCCCAGGTCCCAGGGTAGGGCGATCGTATTCAGCGCTCGTATTATATCGGCGCTATCAACGGATGCTCGTAGAACATTCTGGAACACGCAGACGAACATAGGAAATTCCAGCCGGCTGCCAACCGACGACGGACGCCGACCGTTGTCGCTTCGATTGCGTTGGCTGTTATTGATTTCCCTTGTCGCGTTCCGATCCGCCTTTCTGCGCGACGAATGAGAATACCACTGCCATTCATTACGTGATGCACTGATCGAAGAAATCAAAGACGTCAAAGACGAAGTTTGAGAACTTGGATGCAATCATTGTAGAATTTAATTTGTTTAATTACGATATACTTGTAGAAGTTTCTACAAATCATATTAGCGCATTGTTAAGAAATTGGGATGTGTTATTTGGTCCCGAAGTCGGTTTCATTTGTTCCCGAAATAATTCCGTTACATACGTTCGGAAATCGAGATCGATCGAACCGTCAGACGGTTAGAGAAATTTGTGCAAGTGTACGAGAAACGATTCTAGTTACGTGAACGATGAGAACCGCTGCCAGGTATGCGAGAGCTCCGGTACGAGAAGGTATTAAAGACGAGGCAGTTCGTATTGAATTCGAATGGTGGGCTATCTGACCTTGAGAGGAAAACTTGATGGAATGCAATATACGCGTCGTTGTCCCCGGTGGCGGCTTTCTTTTTCGGTCGCAATGACTGCGAGCAGCAGGAGCGAGGAAAAGGATGGATGGATGGATAGGCTGGTGACGGGGACATGGCTAGGATGGAATGGGACGGGACGGAACGGGACGGGGATGGGGATGGGGACGGGGACTGGGGACCGGGGGCAGGGATGGGGATGGTGACGGGGGACGGTGAGCAGAAACGGCGCGAGATAGCGCGACTCTTGCGTGCCTATTTTTAGCCCGGCGCCGTCCTTCGCTTTTACGTAACGACGTAAAGAACACGATACGGTATATACCAGGTCCAGGTCCAACTGAATCACCGTAAATGCTTACTGTTCATGCGCACTTTCTACGACGCTTTATGCAGCTGTGTGCTAATTATGGTCCAACGCTGATAACGCGTATCAACATGTGGGCGATATGGGCCGATGGCCATTATGCCGTTTCGATGACGGATTTAGCCGGTGACCTCGCAACCGCCATTTCCGCGTGAAGAACACGGGAAGAACTCGTCGTTGCCGATTCACGACGGTTTCGACATCTACCATGAAACGAAGACTATAGCACTAGCTCGTTTGGTAAAAGAGAGGAGATATATTATATAGCGACAATGGGTTACAACGGAAGGTTGCATTACTGACTGTTGAGTTAGATAGGGCTTTATATCCTACAGCTGATAATTTGGAGATCTGTGTCTATATCTATTGTCGATTGAATAGTATTGCCATAGAAAATGAGAATCATGAGTTGAAAAGTAACTAGATGGATTGTTGTTATCCACTGGCATGAAATCAATATAACTGTATTGAGAGAAATGTTTTTTTTTTTATAACTGCATCGTAAAGTTATCCATGCAACACAGACCTCCAAGAGACGTCCTAAAGGCATCCAGAGATATTCTCTAAATATTCTAAGAATATTCGTAGGATTGTTTATATAATGTTTATGTAATGATTCATAATTTTTCTGCATTTAAGAGAAATATTATTGCATATATAATTATATAATATGGCACGTGAACATATATTGTAATTAAAATTACGTTTCGAAAGTAAGAAATGTCAAAATCTAATTAAAATTGTATTTTGACAATTAAGAAATATTATAGTGTAATTATTATTTTTTTTGCAAACTATAATGTAAATTGGGGTTCTCATAAAAGTTTCTTTTATTTAATAAATTGTCTGTCGGATAAAGTGTGAGTTACAAACTCCATTTTGTAGTTATTACTGCTTTAATGTTAGTAATAATTATATTTATAGTTTTATGAAAAAAATATATATATAGTTGGCATTGAAAATTACTATAAATTATAGTTAAATTACAAAATACAACAAACAAAGAAATTCAAGGTTAATGAGAGCGTTAGGAAGACGCAAATTGTGATGTGAAAACTTTTATTACTTTATGAGAAGGATAATGCTATCATTATTGCAAATTGGTTGCACGTTTCAACTCGTTTTGGAGTTCTCTTCAGAAATGCAAATACAAATAGTTAAATTATGTGGTAATTGCAACCATTTTTTTATCTCGGTGAACATTAAGTACACTACATTGAACTTTATAGAATACTGAAATGTAATACACTATAATAATAAATGATTATCTATACTGCACTTACGTAGCAAAAAAGAGCTACAAAACTTTTACAATCGATATTTTAGAAACGAGATATCTTATGGCAAAAAGTTTATACATCAGAGAAGGAAATTTCATTTTACAGAAAAATTTTAGGAATATTATTATGTAAAAATGTATAAATATTTAATGCATAATTTTATATGCGTCGTTGCTGTCTGGAAATATTAATGCAATTTTATTCTAACAAAAATTTATAATTTTATGTCTGCTCTATATTAAAACTCATTTTTCAAAACTTTTGATTTTTAAATTAACCAGTTTTAAAGTACAATATAGTGTAGTAATAATGCGACACAATAATATATATTCAAGGTATATTTTTCATGTTTATATAATAATTCATAATTTTTCTGCATTTAAGAGAAATATTATTGTATACGTAATTATATAGTATGATGCGTGAACATATATTATAATTAAAATTACGTTTCGAAAGTAAGAAATGTCAAAATGTAATTAAAATTATATTTTGACAATTAAGAAATATTACAGTGTAATTATTATTTATTTTTTTTTGCAAACTATGTACAATGTAAATTGGGGTTCTTATAAGAGTTTCTTTTATTTAACAAATTAACTCGATATAATACTTTTTTCCACAATCACTAATAAAGAAAATTTTTGGTGGCACACAGTGCTCCAACGTAATCAGCTATGCAGCTTGCGAGAACTTTAAGAGAAGAGATTAAAACACGACGCTCCGTTCCTTTTAAAATACCCTTTCTAAAGAGAAATTATTATATGTTTATGTCGTCTCGAAAAAGAGTTCATTTTTGTGGGGAAGATGTTACTCATTATTAGTATCTCCAAGAACTATCTTTTTTTTTACATTTTGTATAAAAACATATATAACTTTTATATTTTTAATGAATTTATTTTATAAATTAGAATTAATATATAAAATACGGATTATTTTTTAAGAGGATTATAACCTGAACAAAAATACATTGTAGTTCGTAAAATTGTGTGTGTGAAAATTTGTACACATCTTATTTAATCACGAGGAACAGAAAGCACATTATATTTCTAAATAAAGCAAGAATATTCTGATTAAGAATATTATATGATTAAATTTTGAAGAAGCTCTCGTATCTCGTTTAACGTTTCCTTCATATTTTTGTCAATCTGGAAGTTTCTTTATATCGTAAAGAAATAGAAAAAAAATCTTCATCGCTCAGGATGTCGAAAGTTTTCTCGTTGGTTGGACTTTTAGCGAGTAGTGGCTTGTTGGCAGATTCACCCCCCTTTACCACGTTATTTATCGACTGCTTCCGTATGCACATCTTCAAAAACTTCCCTTTTGCATATCTTAACTTCGATTTGAGAGCCACGCTGTGTATCGCTCTTCTCCGACGCATTCCGTTCTCGACCTCCTTACTACCTTCAACGTTTTATCATACAGCTTTATCCTGTAGATACCTTCCTGCTTCGCTAAAAGTTAGCGTCTGGAAATCATGAATTGATTTGAGACAAGCCACTCTTGAAATTTTTAAAACGCAGATGTACAAGAACGAAAGTTTACCAAACGGAAATTTTTTCTACTTTGAGAAAAAGAGATTGAACGTCGATGGCTTTTTCTCGACAAAATCTAACAAACACTAATGATTAGCTATTCAAATGGGTAGAAAAAGTGGTAGTATAAAAGGATAAAGCTAAAATAAATATTGACTTATGGCATAGCGCTTAGTTAAATTTAGTTTTGCTTACAAATTGTTAATAATTTATGGTATTATCTTTTTATTATTGTGTTTGAATAGAAAGCTATTTGTATATAATAGAATTATTTTATGACAGTCTTATTTTCTATTATTATGCTCAAATGAGAGCAGAATTTTTGTTATAATATGGATTCCAAAGAATAAAAGGTTACATTTTCTGCATTATTTTATTTAGATTTCTATAAAAAAGACAAATATTTTTATTCATAGTATTAATTATTATTATTATATATATGAAAAATAATATACTTACATATAAATATTCGTCCAAAAATAAAGAATACTTAATTTTGTAATAATTAAAAAAATATTATCTTTATATAGTTTTGTCATCGCGTAGTATAAAAAAAGAATTGCAAATAAAACAAAACAATTTTAAAAATTGGAATGCACTATGTAAATTGAATATATAAAATATTGAGCACAAAATAACGAAATAAGATAATAATTTTTTAAGATATATGAAAAGAGAGAGGTGAAAAATATTACAGGTGGAAATGTTTCGTGCAATCTCTTTGGAGATTTCATTTTCTTCTTTGTGTTTCAAGTGGGCTATACATTTAGTATCATGTGCAGCATGTACCTTTCGTGTGTACAATATGTGTCAGGAATATGTCACATCGCGTTGAATTGATCGCACGTAAACATGTACGTACATGCGGAGTTACATTGCTCGACCGGTTGAGTCCCACTGTACAGGCGCGTAATCCGTTAATGTAGTCATCATTAACGCGAAAATTATAGCGGTGCGACTGTGTATCCGATCAGTGTCATCTTATTGGAGTTTGCGAGCTAATCCGTTACCGGTATACATCTCATGGGAAATTAGTTCCAACTGTGAGAGAGCGCGACCCCAGGTCGGAATTATTCGCGTTCTAAGCAGAGTATTAGCTTAAATATCGTTTAGTCAGGGAACAGGCAATCAATCATTCACAACGGAGTTTATTGAATTCATGAATAACACATAGAGAGAGAGAGAGAGGGGGGGGGGGGACATCAGTTTAATAGTACTAATTATATAGAAGAATTGTACATTAGAATTGGAACATACTACAGCGCGTTATTACTTGTACCTGTATAAGTATATTTTGATCTCAATTTAAATATTTTTTTATAATAGAAATATTTGAGATTGAAAGATAAGGATAAACAGAGAGGCTACAATTTTAAATTTTTAATAGACAAAATCTAATAGAAATTTTCTAATTCTATTTAATATATATATTAATAGACAAAATTTTAATGTTAAGACTTTAATATATCGAGATATTGATACAATATTTTAATGCATTGAGATATATCGAAAATGAGAAATTCGAGAAATCGTGGTTTTTAATTGTTTTGCGCTCGTAAATTAGCAAAATACTTGCAATTTTAATTGTATTGAAAGATTTTATTTGATTAATTTCAGTGTATCTCGCATCACGTTTAGATCGTTACGTCTATAATTCGATTTTGCAATTCATATCGGTATCATGAAAATTCACAACGGATACTGATATCGCTGATTATCGTTTGCTTAATACTACTGAATTAATTGAGAAATTGGGTTAATGTGACTAATATTTCAACTGCACTTTGCCGCTCGTCGTACATGAAACTCGTCTGTATACCGTGGCCTCAGATGCAATTCATTACAATCAGTCGATAATTGTCCAAACAATCCAGCGAACTGAATATTCTCCATCGAATTACCATCTTTAACTAATTAGTTCGTCCGCCCTGACTTGTTACGGGGGTACCAAGAGAAACATCTCCCTCGTCGAATAAACCGGACGCGCGCGACGCAATTAGGCATGATTGCGACACAAGGATAACGAAAACTGCAATTGAGAGACATCGGGGGATTGTGTATCTTAATGCGAGAAAATGAAATGGCTATGGAAAATTAACGGTATTAACAAAACAGATTATACAAGTCCATTTAAATTTTATATCCTTTTCAGCACATTTGTCTTTTTAAAAAATAAATTGTGTGGACTTTATATTATTTTGTCCACTTTTAAGATCTTATTGTTTAAAGTATATATACCATAATATTATTTATTTTAAAAAACGTATTTGTCAAAAATAAATTTATGTTCTCATTTTTTTTGCAAGTAGCTAAAAATGATAATTTGTGAATTACGTCGTTGTTATTATATTAATAAACGAGATATGTATTCTATAAGACTTATCCCCTAATATTTTTCGCGAATTGCAATTCTGCAGATAATATCGTTGTTTTAATATCTTCAGATAAGATCGAGCAGTAATAAATCAGTATATCAGCAGCAGATGCAATTGGGAGAAGCTTTTAATAAAATACGACGGATATAAAAGAGCATCAATAAAGCGTCGCTATTTTCTAGAGAGGTAAAGCGAAATCCAGAACCGTTGAGGAAGAACAAAGATGGAACAGCAGACGATAATCCAGATATCAATCGCTGGTTTACATGCTATCCTATCATCCTGATCTCAGAATTATACAGATCGTACGGACTTGAGCGGGATGGAGTGTCGTAACATCACGATGTGTACTTCGATTATCGCCAAGCGTTTCCATGTTCCTTTATCTTGATTATGCCATGCGTCGTATATGCCTTTATATTATCTTTAAATATTACACATTTTAAATATTACACATTTAAAATTGTTGGCTGTAATTATTTTATTATCTGTTTTTCTTAGCCATGAACAGTCGCCATGTTTGCCATTTAGTAATTCCGCTTTCCTATTAAAAATATTTCTGGAAGAGGTGCGTTCGGTGAACGTTAAAGCGTATTCGACGCCTAATGTACGCGAACGCAATGGAATTCCCAATTTTCCTGACGAGAGAGAAAGAGGAGAGTATCGAAGATACGTGGAATTAACGCGCTCGAATATATCCTGAGCGTTATATTGGAAACCGATATTCATGACTCTCCGTCCTCATGTCCTTGCCATTCTCCTCCGATCCTTGCCTCTCTCATCCGCTTTCCACGTCCATTTCAAGCGCGGATATGTACGTACTTGTACTATTTCCGTATCCGACCGCGGGATACGATTCGCTTATCATCTAAGTTGATCCTTCGATCGTCGGGTTTTCAGCGAAACGTTCTAGGAATCTTAGGTGAATTTGGCAGTGTTTACAGTTTATAGATTGCGACGATTAATTCGTGGCTATTCACAGATGAATCGATAGATGACTGATGCGGTTAAGTACACTGAGAGAAAAGTTTTTGATATTCGTGACTATAATTGCACGTAAATAAATTGCATTGTAAATAATAATACAGAAAGAATAGATAACGACTGTAAATAACTATTAATTATAGTTTTTAGGGACAATACAATATGTTCTTTTTGGTATATAAAACTATAAATATATAAGCCTCGGTGTGGTCTAATGGCTTAGGACGCTCGTACGGAATACAAGAGATCCGGGTTCAAGTCCCGGCCAAGGTAATATTTTTCGCAATAAATTTATTAACAGTTTTAACATATTAACATTTTTATAATATATAATGCTTGATGGTAGCATCAAATTATTAATTGCTTGTCAATAGTATATTAATAATTCAAGATTGAATTATTTAAGCAACGAAGATCCAGCTTTGACCGTAATAGGCATTTTAAAATTTCTAGTATTGATTGTGTTTCTATAAATGTATAATTATATATTATTAGTAAATATAAAATATATATTATAATACCATGCAGCACAAATCATCCCAGCAATATTACAGCAATATTTCCAACGTTGCAGTAACGTTTGTTGTAAGCTTTTGTGCTATATAGAACATTATAGTAGTAACTATAGAACTATAGAACATTATAGTAATAACTAAAAGTAAAGCTTCTAACAATAATTATATTACCATGAAATTATAGTCACAAATCCAACCATTTTTTTCCTAATACATCTTGGCGAAATCACATTTACCATTGATAATAATAGCTTCTGATTGTCAAATCGAGACTAATTTTCATTAAAACTAAAATTAAAGAAGAAAGGAGGCATGAGTAATTGATCATCATGAGTCTTCATCGAGAATTCTATTAAAATTAGTATTTCAAGTTTTTCTCGGATATTATTTCGATTTTTCTTTGTCAGAGATTAAAATTGCCATATCAAATAAAGAACAATATAATTACAGAGATGAAAAATCGTAAGAGATTAAATACACAAAGTGAAATTTGAAACGTTACGTTAGATGCAGAATATTCAGAATACAAAGCGAATTAGGTGGTTAATGTAAGCGAAACAAGCTAAAAGCCTTAACGTAAACGCATTCCATTAAAACGAAACATACATATCGATCGATGTTCACTACAGATCTGTCCATCACATTACGCATCTACGTAACATATGTTCACGTGTCTATAATCCGATAGTCTATCAATCGATTCGTGTTGGCTAATATAATGGTTTGCCTGCATTATCGGAGTGTATTTCCGTTACACCTTTCTCTATTTCGAACTGTATAAAATAAGATCAAAGATGGATAATAGATAGATAATGAATGGATGATGTGACTGGATACTTTTGGATCTAACTAAAGCTATCTTGTATTGAGGGAGGAGAAATGTATGCATTAAATAAGCACTTTTTTTTATTAAAGAAGATAGCAAGTCTTTACTTCTTTCATGTGTACATTCTGAGAAACAAAATCGATATAAAATCTTAGCAATTATTATTTAAATATATTAGATTTATCATTATAATTTAACAAATTAAAAAAAAATATGTTTAGCGGTATCTGTTTCGGCTAAACTCGGGACATTTGATATGCTTGGTGAGACAATAAAATTACCTCGAAAATAGAATATCCCTTCAATAGCAAGATGTTTGGTCACATTAAAGATAAAGAGTCTGCAAAAGGATATATTTATCGAAATAAAAATTAGATAGCCGATAGTCTGGATTGCGAATTATCGTTTATCGCGTCTATTTTACGGTATAAAAGAATAATCGCGATTCTTAACGATCTCATATTCTCGACACAATTTCGTTCGTCATTAGGAAATGTTCCAAGGTATTTTGCTTGCGTTCTATTTTTGTTTTGGATAGATTTCCGAGTTTTTCCTCTGTACGCTACCGCAGGGTTTTAATACACGTGATACGATATTTTTCGGATTCGGCTGACTATGAGCGGCACGTTATAGGGTCATTGGTTCCTTTCCTCATCGGTTGCGCGTTTTATTTCCATCCGCTTTTCCAAGCGAGCGTAAAATTCCGTATTTCACGGAAAACGTGATCTGACGGGAATTTCGCGGAGCATCGCTGGTTCCATCACTGGTTCCATCGCTGTGACATCCGAGTCTTTCAGCAATAATAATTAATCGAGTCATTTATAAAAGAAATTGTCCAAATTGATTTTATTCATTAGTTGATAATACGTTAATTGATAATAACGTTTGGTTATTAATAATACATTCAGCGTTTTTTTTAGATAACTGGAATTATCGTTTACACAATTTTGCGCACGTGACTTGTAATAATAATTAAAATAAACGCGGTTTTCATTTTCGCAAATCTTTATTCAGCACCGACTCAATATTAAATTAGTAATCAAATATTAAATTTACAATTGAATATCGATTCGAATTGTATATCGAATTTTATATATCTCTCTTTTTAGTGTATACGAGAAGAAAATCATTTCTCCACTATTATTTCTCTTGTGATAAGTAAAGCGCCGAAGAAAGTCCGCGTTTCCTACGATAAATTTACGAGCGCAATAACCGAACAGGAGATTTCCCGAATAATTCAATCGGGATCGATAATCACGTAATTGATTGTTTCCCTCGGCGTTCATGCTGACATGAAACTCGGAATCGATATCTTGAATCGCACGTGCTCCGTCACTTTGTGCCCGCACCGTATATCGTAGGAGTAGAACAATGGCGGTTTGTTGTATTGCCTTTCCTCTGTCAGGCTCGGCCGGGGCTTCCATTCGCCCCCATTCGCCCTGGACGGCCCACGGGAAATAAAGCACTTCGGCGTGTCGTTGCTGATGGAGACAGAGCAGAACTAAGAGGAACAGCGAGGTAGGAACGCGTTGAGGGAAACGTAAGACGAAAGACGACTTGGTTGGCAGGTACCGGCACATCAAAACTAATGAGCACGGTCGTGTTTTATGCTCGTTACGTCGGCGAGAGATCGGAATGGCCGTAAATCTCTGTGATAAGTCTTTCACAAATTTTGATCACGGTAAAAGCATGATTTCCAGCGAAAAATCCAGGCTGGGATGCGCGAGATTTAAGAATGAGGAACCGGGCGTGAGGATATATAGAGGTAGAGATAATGGTAGCATTTGAAAATAAAACAAGCCGTCTTTGCTTCTCACTGAACTTGATAAAGTTTGCATACGTGCTAGAAATTATGTATAAGGTATATTTTTTCCTTCTTGATGTATTCCTTATAAACGTATATTTTTTTAAAATATTTTATAGGACGATGAGGTGATATTGATACAATTTGAGACTAACAGATTGATACTATTTGAACAAGTCATTATAAATAAAAGCTATATTTTTCCTTTTATAGATTCATAGTTTTGATAGGTGATTTTTGTAAAAAAGATAAAAAATATATAGTAATTAGAGTTATGATATTGAATGAGAAGATAAGATAACAACGTTAATTAAAGAATGTCTAACTAATTCAGAGTAAGTAATCATTTCAATGGCGGAAAGAAATCTTTCTAGGGTGTTCCAAGAAAGACACTTGATTAAAGTAAAT
Source organism: Trachymyrmex cornetzi (assembly GCF_001594075.2). Classification (NCBI taxonomy): domain Eukaryota; kingdom Metazoa; phylum Arthropoda; class Insecta; order Hymenoptera; family Formicidae; genus Trachymyrmex; species Trachymyrmex cornetzi. Next base: position 1,674,109 of record NW_017297292.1, on the reverse strand, counting down.
CGCAGACAACTGGGAAAAGTAAGGTGCTTTTTAAATCGGGTTAAATATTATCTATTTAATTAAGTTAAAATCTATTGAAGTTAAATATTGTCTATGTAATATCTCATATAGATAACTAATCTCTCTCTTTTTTTCTTTCCCTCCTTTCTCTCTCTCTTTCTATCACTCGATTGAGCATTCAGAGACGAACGTGGTTTATTCGTTTACTTTGCATAGATGGAAAGGGCTAGAAGGAATAAAAGAGAAAGGGACAAAGAGACAAAGACAGAGAGCGCGGCACGAGTGTCGGAATTCATATCACGGGGATATAACCATCTCAAACAACGGGATGAAATCCATTTCCGAGATTGGCGACTATCGATTGAGGCATTCCGGGGGCTCAGCTTTCGGCATGGTCGTCGCATTTTACTCTCAAATTTCGTGATAATTAGCTGAAACTCTCGTTAATATCAGCGACCAGGCTACGCCGGCTGCGGTTTTCGGTTCAAGCGTTAACAAGCTTCCTCTTCCTGTGCACCATTCGTCCTCTCGTCCCCGCCATCCTCGCCGCCGCTTCCGCCCATTACCACTCTTCCGCGCGCGCAGACGTCCGCTTCCGACAACGTTATTGTCGCTCGTGTCCTTCGTTCGATAGTTATTGCGACTTCTCAAGCTGATTTGCATTATTTTGCGAGTATTCAAACCTAACGGATATTTTATTCTGTGGAGAATGTATAACGTAATTTTATGTAGGACGTAATTTATGTGTGCATTTTAATTAATTTTAATTAATTTAATTAATTAAGTATTTCACGTGAGATACCCAAAAAACATATGATTTAATGTTATTTTATTACATTGAAATAATTTACTAGAATTAGTTTTCTGGAATTTTCATTAACAAAAATAAATTAAATGAAAAAATAAAAAATTTCTGTTTAATATATTCGCAATATCTGTTTCCTAAGGAAATGCAATTGTCTGTGAATGAGAAAGACATGAGAAGGAAACGAGAGAGTTAACAGAAATGTGCAAATTATTCTATACGTATAATTAATATGATTATTACATCAAGTGTCTTGTGACATTTCAAATAATGAATGAATGGGTAATAAACTTAAGCATCCCTACGCAAGTATATCATTTATCCACTCGACTTATTTTTTCTTTTCAACTTCTATTCTCTTGCATCTCTGCCACTTTATTTATTAAACAAGTAATCTTCGCTAATAAGGTAGAAGACTAGAAAGATCTTTCTTTGCGAATCGTAAGACAAACTTTTCTGTTACAAGCCGCCGTTGTATTCCGTACTAACTTCGCTCGCACGAAAAGATGTATTATTTAATTGGACCCAACTAGCTCTGACGGGGATTAATTTTGCTAACGATAGGTTGTTTTATGGGCGAATATACGCGAACCGTTTTCCTCCATAAGTGTATTCATATCGAAGGCAAAGACTCGAACGTTCCGCTCGCTTGTTCGTTTATTACCCTTGGAAGAACTTCTCGGATCGCAGCTTTTCAATTATAAGTCAAGCGCGCGCAGGCACCATATCGCACTGAACCGTGTGCCCATTTCAATTAAACCTGTACGCGCTAATAAAGTCCTGTGAATAACACTTTCGGCTTTTTGCTCAAAAAGTCAAGCCAATTTTTTTTATATCCGCTTTCGTACGGCGATATCTCGTCACGTTTGTGCTTTTCACCATTCTGGAATGCGTCACGCGTATTTTAACGTGTCCTGCATCTTTACGGGTAAACTCGAATTCGATTGAAAACAAAAAATGTTTTTTTTTAAATTATTTTTATATTTAATATCAAAAAATACGATTGAATTCCATCCTTAACACGATCGCGCGAGCATTCCATTAAAATTCTGGATGTATATAATAAGTAAACGCAAGCTCAACGTGCTGACGATGCGTTCAATTATATTTTTATTAAAAATATTGTAATAATATATGTACGTTTAAATGCATTATGTTTAATTTTATATTTATCTTTTCTCTTGTTAAATTTTTTATTTATTAAACTTTTCAGCCTTTTCATTTTTGTATGCTAGTAGAAATGAGCGCGGTCATTCTGTCTGTAATATTTACATATATTAAAATAAATAGTAGGATTTAAAAATGCAAAGGATTTTTCATCTTTATGAGATGCGCGATTTTGTCTTCCTTTCCTGCGTTTCCTCTCTCTCTTGACGTTTATTAAGATGAGCGTATTTGGATTGTAATCTTAGTTTAGCGCACGTCCTAACGACGAAAGGAGTTACGCATTAGGTGGATTTGCCATGACAGGTAGCATTCTGATTTCGGAGCACTGAAAGTGACTCTGAAAAAAAGGTGAGTGACGCGACCATTTATTTAATTACTCGAGTTTCTATTACCCATTGAACAACGATGGCGCGTATTGTACTGAACTGTCCGGATCTATCGAATCGTCTACGGTTCGGCTAATGGTATCAATTACAACGTGAGATGCTTTTAATGGACTTTTTTTATAAAGGACGAAATTAAATGATTCGAAAAAGCAAGATACGTTGAAGCTGTATAATCACTTTGAGGCATCTTATTTTTCGGAGCAGCAATCGCTTAGTTGTTAATTAATCGAATTTTTTTTAATTGCTACAAATTTTATTTATAAGCTTAATAAGATAATCGAACCTATGCCCTACTCGCTATTTGTACAAATAATTACACGATGAATTCACAACAGATAACATTAATAAGCAATAATGCAAGCTATTCATTTGAACCTAATTACATTGGTTTATTGCTTAATTTCTTCATTCTGTTATTGCCAGTACAGTAAAATGTAAAATGTCGTAATGTAATATTTCCGAAATAAGTAATTGCTTTCTATAACTACTACAAGAGATAGTTATTGATTTCCATAGTTATTATTATAATTATTAATTATTATCGTATCTATGTAAAGTATCAAGTTCAAGAAACCCTAATAGTACATTTATTGGCAACATATTGGCCCAATATATCTCCCAACATTTAGCCAATAAATTGCTACTAGGGAAACTTTACCACGAAGTAGGATAAAAATTCTTGGGGAAAAAAAGTCGCATACTTTAGTGCTTAAATTATGTATTACCTGGTCTGATAAATTTTTGATGGTAACGCAGAACGCATTTTTTGTCCAGTATATCGATTCGTACATACGACATGCACATTCGCATTGGCTGCGGAAGTGGAGAAAAAAAAAGAGCGACAGAAAGAAATATCAATTAAAATCTTTTTACATTTTAATTTTTTTTATTCCTGCGATCAAACGCTATGCGACAATTAAAGTCGTTAATTTAAATAAGAAAATAGTTGTATCGTACAAGAGAAAATTACTATTAATGGGATTCGAAAGGTAAACTGTTCGCGACTTGTTTGCTCCAAGGATGAACCGTTTAAACGAGAGAATTTAATTTTTCGAAAATTCTTAACGACTCAAACGCCAGCACTTATCGAATGGCTAATAGCGATTGGACACACTAATACGTACTGCAGTGCACATTAAAGCTATTGAACACAAATCAATGTAAAGATCTGTGTTTAATATAAATATAGAAATGGATTAAACCGCGAAATTCTCAATATATTTTATTATAAAATATGTATTGGGCATATTATCATTCGAAGTACTTTTACATTCAGATTAGATCAATATAAAACATAGCTTTAATATGCACTAGTGCATCTAACCGAATTCGCTATAGGATAACTCCAGTATATATATACGCCGAACCTATCGAAAACTTAATTTATTAAGTATTATTTATGTTTAAAGTAAACGAACGATATCAGTAAAAACTTTGTACTGTTTATATATTATGAAAAAAATATTAGAAATCCAAAATATTTATATTTTGTATTAAAAAATGAACTCTTTTAAAAACCTTTGCATTTTTGCCGTATATCCTATAGGGGTGAGATATATGGTTACTCATAGGGAGAGGGGGGTATGTATGGTTCATAAAAAATTTACAAATAATATATATAAATAAGACGTAATACGTCTATTACTATTAGTAAGATCTTACTATTAGTAAGATCTAATACATTCTCTCGCTTATTTCTCGTATAACAATATATTCTTTGATATATTGTTTTGTTGGAGTATCTAAAAATTAAGATACACAAATCTAAAGATAATTTTATTGGACCATCTAATTCACCACCAAAATAATTATGTAGGACGTTCAAGCTATAGAATGTCAAAATTTTTTGATAGCGTCGCTGATCGTGCTTGAAATTCCTACGTAATTATTTTGATGCTCCAACAAAATTATTTTTAGATCTGTGTGTCTAGTTAAATTTTCAGATGCAAAATCGTTCTTTCCGTGCACATGTACATCACACAGATAACGAGGTCGTTAATTATTGCTATGTAATATCGTGAATGCATCGAAAAGATTGATTGGATCGAATCCCTTTATGATTCTGTGTTGAATCACTGAATATATAGTCTCTATTGTATCGTGTTCCTCAGATATATTAGATATTAGATATTAGATACCTATTAGCGTAACATGGGAATCACATCTCACGCGTTGATCGATAATTATCAAACGCTTTGTGTTATGATAGAGCGCGTTCAATTCCGCGCATATCTTCGTTATACATCGAGGACACTGGAGGCGAAGAGAGTTATTACATTTCCCGTTTGGTGAGGATGAGACGTCTCCGGTTTGTATCGCTTGACACGCGATGGCCCGTCTTGCAACCTCCGCCAAGCAGGCTCCGAGATAACAGCGACATTATATCGCGATATTAAAACAGTCGTGACGGTTTGCGACGTACTTAGCGCTTCTCGCGTTAATGAAACCGCGGAAGCAGCTTAAATCCGAAAATGTAACTGTAATTATCGTGTGACCGTAATTGCACTAACGCTGCATCGACGCGTGATGTACCCTTAATTTGCGAAATTAACCGGAAACCCGGTGCACGAATCGAACGCCGGCAAATCTGTACCTAACGAGTTCTCTGCCATGTAATTATTGCATATTATAATTATTGTAAGTTGACGTTTAATTAAAATGGTTGTTCTAAACATGAAATTCTGTTCTAATACAACATGGTTGAAATATATCACGATGAGATGAATTGTAGTATATTTAGTCAAACAAACATAATTATACTTAAGCAAATAATTTACGTTTGAAAACTGTTTTATGCTGTATAAAAAAGTTAGAGAGTTATAGACGTTACAAACATCTTATAAATGTTTTTATGACGTTTATTTTTTAAATTATACGTTTATATTATACGATTCTTTTATTAAACGTACTTTGAACGTAATTGTTGGATATTGTTATAAATAATGTTTTCTAAATTAATAGCTTCTAAAAAATAACAAATAACTCTTAGAGAAAGTGTTTCATTTTCTGCACAATTGTTTTTCGTATATACTCGAATGACAAAAAATTATTTCTTAATACAACGTCTTTTCTTTACTTGAGATATTTCATTGTAATTCGGATTTACAAGTAGCTACGATTTGACAAATGAGCAAGATTAGAATTTTCTGTTTAATCACGGGTTTTCAACTTACTTTCACTTGTAAACGCTTGTCGGAATTTACCGATAAATTACACGGAACTTTTCAAAGTGTTTTAAGTTGGATTACTTTGTTTGAATGTTGGAGCAATTGTTTGAGCGATTGCGATTCTTTCGCAAATTACTGTTCAATCATTGTGCATGCTTAATGAGCTTTAAACAAAACGTAGTCCTACAAACACTAATTATACATTTATTAAACAATCAATATTAATTAATATGTTTATTAATTATGTTTACTTACCTCTTAAAAGATCGATAAAATATATCCTTTATCAGATTTCATTAATTATTGTTACCTTTTTTAATAAATTAAACATTTAATCTTAACTTAAAACACTATGTAATTAAATATTATACAATTTTTGTAATATAATATTTTTTGTTAAAATTAAAAACAATTTAAAATTTTCAAGAAATGGACTTTCATAATATTCACTTTCATTAAAATACAAATATTCTTTTAAAATTGATTTTGAGTTTAATTTGTTAAATGTTTTTTTTATGTTTATACTCGGTATTTGATATTAACCTTTATTATTTTTTTAATCTTCAATAATTATATCTTATTTATATTTCTTATATTTTGCTGTTCACACAAATAAGATCGTAGATGTTAAAAGTAATAATTCTAAAGGTTTTAATTTTCTATCAGGCATGTTTGATTAGACATATACATTTTTATTAATTTGTATAATGAATTTTTTCTGTTAGTTAATATATACAAAATTAACAGTCATGAAAAATGATTTTCTACTTAAGTACATCACAATGCATATGTTATACTTATCGGTATCGATACGAAATACATTTATGGTATTATTAAAATTTAATTATATTTCATGTATACACATACGATCAATTGTTATGTAATTAGACAATTCATTTAACAAGTTTTCAACATAAAACATTTTACGTCATATAAAATTATGTAATATAAACTAACATTTTTAAAGATTTATTTTTAGTTCTTATTTTTGTAATAATGTTTTCTCGAAATACTGATTAGGGAGTATCAGTATATATTTATATATTTAATTTGTATAACGATAATATTATACATTGCACACACATAAGAAATGGAATGACTTGAAGTGCTTACTTACATACTTTCTAATATACAGCAAATACAAGCATCGGCATAAAGTTAACTTTGAGAGTGTGCGTGTGAGTCGTGCGGGTAAAAAGATTTCTTCTATCTCTAATTGATTTGAGCTGTGGATTGGCAGTTTATTTGTAGACACAATCTTAAATATAATTTTTGTTCGCGTCGCCGATAAATCTTTTTTTAAAAAAATCATAAAACCGAAACGTAAATGCACGCGTCCATAAATGAAATAACTTTGTTATCTTTCGATACGTAATATGTACAATGTTAATTGCGAGAGTTTATTATCATGAACATTGGTGAAAGCTAACATAGAACCAACATTACTAAACACAACTTTTGTTTACAGAACTCAATATCCCATTTACATTAAACTGCTTGCTAGAAACTTGCCAAACTTATAAGGAGCAAATAATACCTGATTCCCATGATGAAATGTTCCTGCTTCTCGACGAGATTTCATCGCTAAATTCATTCGCGAAGATGTAATATATTTGCGAATATATATATGCTCTACGAAATGTGAAGCTCTCTAAAAAGATTTTAAATTTTGTTGGAATTTAAAAATTTCTTCAATATACCTATGTATTGTAGTTTCAATTATTCCATTATTTTTATCGTTAATATTAAAAAATTAGCTTTTTGTTTCATGTTGTTTTTTTATAAAATTTTTTATTAGAATAGATTTTTAAATATTTGAAATGCAGAGGAAATAAACTTTGCTTAAAAAAAAAAAAAGAAATATTTTGAAGACATTTTAATGTAAGCAGAAACTATAAGATTTCACGGAAAAAAACTTCTGTTTCAATACGCGAGAGTTTATGATGACCAACGACACGAGGTAACAACTTGGTTCTTGAAGTTCGCGAGCAAATTCGTCCACGTCGAAAGACGGCCAAATCTCATTCCACGAATATTATTCACTCGTTACGAGTTGAAGCAGAGTTTCTATCAAGTAGTGTCACTTGGATAAGACGTTTCTTTAAACGAAAGTTACATGATTACGTGAAACTTTGTAGTTCTCCTTAGATTTCGCCACTGGGGATACAGAGATTCTCGGAAAACTGTCTGCAGTTGAATCTCTCGCTTTAAGTTTACTCGCAAATAGGTTTTTCTTTGATCCCACGCGGAATCTGTCACATCTTCTTTCACGAGCGTTTGGATTTCATCGTCAGAGAGTTTCAGCTCGCGAGATCTGAGATGAACTAAAGGTAATGTGATTTTTCGATACATGAGTTCGATAAGATGTCTAGAATCGAGTCTAGAAAAGAAAAAAAATTCAAAGTGTTTCAACTTCTTCCAACGAACTTTGACTTTGCAAAAATGTCGGTTTACAATAGTCACGTGGCGTGGCAGATGAGAATCTGGAAATATCGTCTTACATTTTCGATAATCAGGAGAGCCACGAGAGTCAGTATGGTGTTGGTTGATGTAGTCGCCGTGGAATTTCGTCGATCGCCTCCATGCATGGCCGCCGGTTTCTCTTCCTCTGCGAAAATAGATGAGATTCTTTGATAGGATCAAACGCTAGCGAGAGAAATGCAATTGGATGTACAGAATGCTTGAAATATCTGGTTAAACTTTGGCAGTTGATGTTTGAATTTTCCACCGATTGTTCTCCGTTGAGAATATGTTGTATAAACATTGAGCAAATTACAGGTTTCTGAACTGCAGTACATTAAACGAAAAGTACATTAAACTAAAAATAAGCAAAATTTATTAAATAACAAGTAAGTTTAAAATGAAAAATAATAAATAGGAGCATAAAAGCTGAACAGGATCTAAATGCTAATTAATGTTTATATAACAATTATTAATCGTATATACAAACGTTTCAACTTTAATTATAAGTCATCTACAATGTTTTCACGATCATTTTCAAATATACTCAGAATACAAAAATTAATTGTAATAATCGAAGATTATGATTCGGTTACACGACCAGCACGATCAATTTGAAAAGAGATTTTGTTTTTTAATATGGCAATTTATGACACATCTTTTAATTACAGATTTATTTATAACATGAATAAATTTGTAATTAAAAAGTGTCGCAAATCGCCATATTCAAAAACAAAACTTCTATAAAAAAATATGAATATTAAGTTTATTTTAATAATAATAATTTAAATTTGCAAATATAATGTAAAGAATATAATTGAATAGGTTAGATAGTTCCACTATCAGTTCCGAAGAGGTACCTAATTTTGAATCGGTCCAATAGATCCATCTTAACTCCGGAAGGTTGGTTAAATATCCAGGAATCGAGGGATTAATGAGTCACGAGATGCTCGCCGAACAATTGCTCACCTTCGATGACATGTAGCACGATGTGAGCTGGTCTGGCGTTGTTCGGCGAACACGTGTAATTCGCACCATGCGAGAGCTTCACCTTCTCCACGACGAATACGGAGCCGTTTCTCTTAAGCTCGAATCGAACGCCGGGCTCGTTGTCGTAGTTTATCATGCGCGTCTCGCGATACCAGAACACGTAGCTGGGCGATTCTGCGGCTGCCATCAACTGGCACTCCAAACGCAGGCTGGAACCCTGCTTCACGTGGAGATCCGGTCCACCCGGTATCACCGAGTACGCCTCCGTGATGTTCAATCGTATGAATCGCTGCTGCATTGGTTCCGTCTGAATCTATTTTATTAGAACATCGCGAAACGGAATCTATGATTTATAAAATACATATTGTTCTTCAAGTATTATATCAATTCCTTACTTTAAAAGTAATGTAGAACTCAAAAAATTAAATTTTTCAGAAAAGAAGAAAAACTATTCTCCAACTTGACAGAAAATTATCAAGCAATATCGACAAAAAGAATATATTCTTAGCATGAGCAAATGTCATTTTCATTTCACAATCCTTAAAAACCACCCTTCTTTGAGTCGTGGCGATTTTTTTTATGAAGTTTATTTTTTATGCTTGTCAGGATAATATTTATATAACTCATTTATGGTAATAATTAAAAGCTCGCGTTTTTTTTAGTAATGTTACTTTTGAAGTTAATGGACGATATATGTCGTCGTGATGTTCCCATATGGTAGAAGGCACAAGAAAGAATAAAACTGCACATAGAGAATGAATATTTCCAGCGATATTTCAGATATAATTATATTAGAATATAACTGAATTAAGTATATAGATCGCTAAGAGACATGCTCAACAGGTACCAAGGAAACTCTGTTATTATTTGATAGAACGGTTTGACACATCAGATATATTACCACTGTCTGACCGCGATCGGTTTTCACTACTGATTGAGCTGGTAAACACCAACCATTTGATGCACGCGGTTTAGGAAAGATCGACGCAATGTGAATCCAGTGATTGTCTCACTTGTTATTTTTTTATGGCTGAAAAATTCCGTTGTAAAGAGGAAAGAAAAACTTGTGTTTGTTAAGAAACAGTCGATAACAATATTTATCGAAATAACTCGCCTGATTTTTTATTTCAGAATCTTAGATATCTTTATAGGAAAAAGGGTGCTTATTGTATTTAAAATTTTACTTACAATCAGTATGAAATCATAATGTAAATTTTTATTTTGATGATTGTGTTCAATATTAATTATGGACAGATATTTTTTTTAATGTTTTATTTTTTTCTAACTTTTTTTTCTAAACTTAGAGTCTTCAAGCGGAAGATAATTGCTTTTTTAAGATGTTACAAAGAGTCAATTAATTTAGTCTAAATATATCTTGTTGTCAATTATTTTGAGAGAAAAGTACAGAAAATTTAGATAACGGTTAACCTCGTATTCCATGATAAAATTAAGATAGTCATGATAGTTATTAAAAGTTTTTAATATTAATGTGATCGTATCTAATTAATATTAGAAACTTTTAATAACCATCATGACCGTTCTAATTTTACCGTAGAATACGAGATTAACCGTCGTCTAAACTTTCTGGAGCTTTCTTTCAAAATAAGTGACAACAAGATACATTTACAGGTTTTATAAAGAAATCTTTTCGGGTTAGCACATTTTTTCGTGAACATTATGCATTACCTGACATTCGTAAAGACCTGCATCTTCGTGATTCACGTTTTTAATCAGTAGATTCCAGCCAGGACCGTTTGAGACAACGAAACGCGTGTCTATAGAATGTGTGCTTCTACCTACTGTAAGCAGTTGTCTGTCTTTTCTCCTGATCCACGTTACCTAAAATATGAATTTTATTCATCAGTTCGTTGCTACCGTTCGTTTTATTAAATATTCCGAGCATTATTCATGCCATTATATTATATCAAGTGCATAAAAGATACATTAATTCTCCGGAGTTAAAAAATCTGCAATACAGTTACTCGGTGGATCTATGAAGCTCATTTAATTTATGTTAATTAAAAGGCATTAATTAAGAAGCAAAAATGATATAAGTCGTATAAGTAAAAAAGAATGAATATCAAGTATATTTTAATAAAAATAATGCAAATTTATATAGCTATGAAATAAAGAAAATTAAATTAATTGTTTAACAAATTTTCAACATTTTTACAAAGAAATTTATAATTAAGCGAAAGTTCAATAGACCTACAGTCAGCTCCAAAGGATTAAGTATGTTTTTACTTCAGCAAATGTCTTATTATTATAAAGAAGAATAATTTTAATTGTAAATTGTGCTTTTATTTTACGTATGTATAAATATATACTTAATAATGGGTTCCAAAATTACTCACTGTATAATTGTTATAATTTTACATGTAATTTTTACAGCGCAGATACAGATGAATATCAAATAATACATGAATACATAACGTGCAGAAAATATATAATGAAAATTTATTATGATGTTCTTTTCTCTATGCGTACATGCATTATTACTTATTCTAATACGTTGTATTATATGCACAGTTTTACAAGCCACCTCAGATTTTACCGGGTCATTCGATTATCATATTCATAAAACACAGCATCTCGCATTCCTTACACCGAATTACAATCATATTCCGTCTTTTAGTTACCAAACAAAAAACATAGAGCTGCGAATTACATTCAAAATCAAATAAATAAAACAAAATAAAATTCTATAGAGACGCTCGCAACCTTTTTGTATTATTTATTCGTATGTCGGCAAAGCATACGACCGCCTTTGCCGAAACGACCTAGATCCGTATGTATTACTTTGCTGGCACTCGATTAAATTTTCAACCCCGCGATGCTCCCGCAAGCAATAGGAACAGAAGTATCTGCTTGACAGATCTTCTGAAATATCCGGTGCGATGCTTTGCTAGAAATATATTGCGTGAGTCTCGCTCTGTTGACTTCAAAGATAGACATCGACGGTTATTTATGGAAAATGTCACCAAGATAGAAATAGATCTTCCGCAGAATCTCAAGATATTCTTATGCATCAGCGAAAAAGTCCCTCCATCGCGAATCTATATTTATTGCAGATATTTTATTCAATCCCTGAATCGTTAGGTGCTATTCGTGCCGAACAATAAGATATCGCATTATATATTGTACCTTATATATAAGAGAATACTTTTGAGTTCTTCTTTACGTTACGGTTATCTCGCGCCCATTGTCGCTAGGAGAGGAAACTGTAAATTATTTTAAAAATTGAATTCAACAACATCGTTTCCTTTTTCATGCAAAGAGAATGAAATCTTTGTGGGAAGATTGTGGGTTTAGTACGAAATGTCCAATTTTTGCCTCTCTCGCGGCGCAATCTCTTCACCTTCGCCAACTTTTTTGCATCTTATATCAGTGCAGAAGATGCATATCCATTGTCATGCGGCTGACGTTGCACGATGATGAGCGACTTTACGTTTTATGTTTGTATTTCGTGGCACAAATTTTAGAAATAATAGCTGAACTTTCGGCTGATATTGAGGGATGGGGAATTGGCGGGCGTACAACTTTGAAGATATTTGGCGAACATCGTACATTAGATTATCATAGCCGCGCTGTTTATTATAGATGACAGCGACCGAGTTCGAGACATATATTACTGACGCTAATCGAAACTGGTTGTTATATTAACATAATAAATCGTTCTTGTTTTCTTATAAATAAAAAAGAATACATAATTTAAAAAAATAAATATATTTACTAAACGTAACGAGTATCTATAATTTTGTAATACATTTTGATACAAATTTGAATACAAATATATTATGGATGAATGAATCTCTATATTATTTTGTCTCTTTTTTGTATTTTTATTAATTATCTTACAATTAGATATTATTAGTTATGTTTAGCGATAATAAAATAGAGAATGTAAATTACATCTATATAATATAGTTTAATGTAAATGAATTATTATCATTTATTACTGAAATTATCATTCATAAATATTATAAAATGTGCCTGTGTATTTTTTATTTGCTGATGCAATAATTATAGATAATTTTTTTTATAAAGTTTGTTTAATATATTAATTAATATATAGAGTAAATATTTGTATTATAGCCATACGGAAAATATACCTTAGGCTGTAATTTCTCCAATAATTGCTAAATAAGTGCATTTTTGTAGTCATTCTCAAAGATAATCAATATTTATAGTAGTTTATGTGCATACACTATTCGAAATAACAATATTATGACTATTATGTGCATGATATTTTGTTTTCGAATGCCTGCATGCAAAATTTTGCATGTGCCCATTAAAAGCTGCTATAACGTCAAATAAATTACAGTTTATAGTTGTCGTAATCAACATACAGAATGAAGATAAATTGTATTTTTTCTATTATAATTATTTATAATTTTATTCTTTATATTATTACATCGAAACCCGGGTTTACAAGTCGATTTGAAATCAATTGATTTTTATGACTGATTTTTAGAATCGATTGATTTTTGATATCTACTACAAATATTCTATTGATCTTCGAAAGAAGATCGATATTTTATCGATGCTGCGTTGATAAAACGTCGATCTTTTCGATGCAGCGTAAAATGTCGATCTTTTTCGAAGATCAACATAGAAAATATAGTCGATATCAAATTAAAATCAATCCGAAAAATCAATCGATATAACTTGATTTCGACTTATGAACCAGGGAATTTTTTATATTCTTTATACGATTTATTTTCAAACCTTGTATTATTAGATTTAACTTTTGCAAAATAAAAAACATTACATAATACTAAAGAATTTTAAATGTCTACAGAAAGTATAGACGTTTACAAAAATCGCGGGAAGAATTACTGACGTCGTTTTTCGGAGATGCGAGATTTCCGGCCGTATTTCGATTTGCCAATTCTGATGAAATTAAGCGGATTCGGCGATTACGAGCGGCGCGCGCGTTGAAGCGAATTACCGGTGGGATGTTTCAATAATAGGGGCAAATTCAATATTGACGGGCGTAGAATAAATAATTCGCGAATAACGAGTGGCAGTGACGCATTCGCGCGCCCATTGTCGTCGGTGTGGAAAAAGCTGCGCGTGGAAGCGAGATTACGAAGTTTTGGGAAATTCTCGCTTGCACGCTCGAGACCCTTTCATTACGGTCTTTCATTAAAAAACCCTTTCGGTATGCGTGTCGAACACATTGTAATTCATTGCTTCGTCCCTCTTTCATACTTTCTATCGCCCCTTTTTCCCTTCCATTGCGCTCTCTGTCATTAATTGTCGACGACTGCGATTCTGATATCTTTTTGAAATACGTACGAACGCGGCGCTTTTAATTGCATTATTATCTCTTTAATGCGAATAAAATTTGACTGAATATTCATGGGATTGAGTTAGAATGAAGGAAGATGTTAAGAATAATTGTTATATTGACGTGTAAATATGAAATATTTATATAATTCTTTCATCTGACGATTCTTATTTCGACGGAAATTTAAGGCAATTCTTAACAAAGATTTATTTTCACAGAGGAACTTTGTTAAAACACTCGCGTATTTGAATGGAGCAGGATATGTCCGGATACCATTGCTGCATGCTATTATAAAAAGTTACTCATTGTTTATTTCGTATTTGATGTTAAAAACTATTATGTTACAAATTATTTCCGTATCTGAATTCAAGAATTGTTGTTTTGCCACTGTAGAACAAAATTCATACGTTTTTTTTTTACGTGTCGCTTACTCGCTTGTGTGTGATTAAAAACTTGCCTTTGTAACGCAAATCAGCAATGCACTGAAAATACTTTTCGCATAGCGTATGCATTACACGTGCTGACGGAAAAAAAATAACAATAAATGCGCGTTCCAAACACGTCCGAACAAAAACGCACAGAGAGACGAATAGGCCGTAGAATTAATTCTCGATATATCTCGGCTTTAGATCACGAACGTAATGGCCGATGAATAGCTCGTTATCTTCTCTTCTTCCATCCATATTGTTTATCGGTATCACATATTCATGGTCTGCCCGAACTTGCAACTATCATGCTTCGTACAATCTTGTTTATGTACGAGTATTTTTTATCGATTTTTTAAAGATTATTCCAGAATTATATTTGCTTACGAAAAGTCTAAATTGGACATATGGCGTTGTTTCTTTCAAAATATGAGATTGATTTTTTCGTTAGGAAATATAGGTATGCAGTGTAATTTAACCCTTACCATACTATCTACAATTTGATGCCTCATCCATATCATCAAGGGTCACTTCAAATCTCTTCGTTTTTTCACCTCTTCAAAATAATGAAAAAAATCTCTAAAGATTCACCAACATACTTTCAACTTTCTAGAATAAATATTGACTCTTTATTTTGGAAAATAATCAAATGTAGTATAATTTATAATTACCGAAAGACTCAAAGAAACTTGCACGAACAGGAATCGCTCGGTCACTAGTTACCCATATTAGTACGGTAAGGGTTAATAACAAGTGTACTGTTCTATAGTGTCAAATTTAACTTAATTTGAGTTGCCACTACTCTTACTCAATATATCGTAATTTTATACTATAAAATAATGGATAATGTGTTTTATTCGCTTATTAAATCTTGAATATAGTTTTCTCTTTGCCGTCAATACAAGAATTTATGAGCAATTTTCTTCCGTATTTGTGAAAGACGTGTATGTCCTGTAAAGAGTGCACTCTCATCGTATACGTGACGGAGCATCGAGGGTGGCTGCGGGGCATCAGCCCTTCACATGTCACGCATGTCGCAACGTGCGAGTGTTATCGCGCAAAATGACACGTCCGTCCCGAACGGCGTAACAGCCGGATGCGGGTTGGACGCTGGAAGACAGGACGAGCCACGAGAACGAGGTTCTGGTCGATAGTGACATGAATAAAAGATCAAGCGTGCGTTTCTCGGGCTACTTTTCACAGAGCGCCGATATTGACCGTTGTCTTGACGTTCACTTCTCGATATCGCCTCTCGAACCGCCGTTCGCCGTAATTAATCCTTTGAGCGCTTTTTCAATTGTTTTTAGATCTTCGTGTTTGAGAAAGTACGGCGTCGATGAATATACAAGACTGAAATAAGACATTTGCAATTTCTTCCGTTTGCTCGACTATTTGACTTTCGGAATTGAATAAAAATTTATTTGAACATCACTTCTCTTCCATTAAAAGATGTAACTTTTAACACGAAAATCTTTCAACTTAAATTTGATAAAAGCAAAATTTAAATGTAGAGATAATTCATTTATTTCTCCGCACTTACTTGATTTTTCAAAAAATTTATTATAATTTTTAATATGTTATAATTTAAAGCCGTTGACATAAAGATAACTAAATTATTGATTATACCATTTTATTGATTATTAAAACAAAGTATGTATTTTATTTTTTAATAAAATATAGGAAAATTCTCTACAAGACTCTCTTTAAATAGAAATAATAGAAATATATTTTTTAATAATATCGAGCATCATTAAGTTTTCCATTTAAATTCTATACATTTTTTACTCTCTCGATATGTGTTTATCGGCATATGTATCAGTATAAGTTACTTTATGACATTATATTAAGCGCCAAAGGTTAATGATGTCAGTGATAAATAATAATGCTCCATAACATTACGTTCTCGCGCAAAGGTCACGGTGCAACGTGTGTCAACGTAATATTAACCCTTCCTCATACATTATAAGCATAGGTGAAAACGTTTGTGTTTACATCAACAAACCCAACGTTGTATAACATTTTATTTTTACTTATTTTAATTATTTTTTCCATTGGTAGAAAACTGTCAATTTTATCAAAGGTTTTTTTTCTAGAAACGATTTTAAATAATTTTGGGACAAAAGCATTTTTGAGTACTCAAATGGTTTCTTTCTAGAACACGTAAGTCTGTGAAACTTGATAAAAATTTAAAATCGTTGACTTCCTTTGAAAGTTCTTTTTTGAACATTTTTGCATCTTGTAATTTATCAACAGACTTGAATTTTGATTTTATAGTTATATCCCTTGATATTTTGACGTTTTTCTGGAAAAAAATTGGTATAGAGAAATATACAATTTTTTCAGAGTTATATGTAAAAATATTTGGTTGAACCTAAAAGGTCCAGTGTTGTAGTTCGTGTATGTAAAAACATAACGTGTAGTTCCAGAGAGATCATATTGAGTTGATTCAAGAATTGGTCAATACAAAATATATTCCATTATGACTAGGTAACTTCGGTATGTACGCCGCGTTGGGATTTACGCCGTGGAAGTTAGAAAAAATAGAAGAAGTAGAGGTAATTTTTTCGCAACTACTCTGTTACATGCCTTTATGTTATATTAGGTTTTTAAAAAAGTTCATTTTTTAATACGAAATATAAATATTTCGGATTTCTAATATTTTTTTCATAATATATAAACAGTACAAAGTTTTTATTGATATAGTTCATTTATTTTAAACATAGTAAATAATACTTAATAAATTAAGTTTTTGATAGGTGCGGCGTATATACCGGAGTTACCCTATATGAAATAATTTTTATCAAAGGAGACCATCAATTTTGCTGATCGATGAGTTCATGATTTTACGAATGAGCGAAAGCTCCGTATGATTGCGCGGCTTTTATAACGCGTTAAGCGAAGGGCTGCGTGGACGTCAGTCGTTTAATTAAAGGTACTCGCGGAATAACGAAAGGCGTTCGCCAGCGGCGAGGCGGTTTAGTGGCTATAAATTTCTAGCGCAGTCACATAACCGGACAAAACGTATGTCGTAACAAGAACCGGACGCTCGTGTTCGACTAGAGAGAATGCAATTATAAAGTCTCGTGCATGTTACCCTCGCACCGACTATTCGTTAAAAGGGCGGTAGATTTTATTTTTAAGATTACCTGCCAACGAAATTCTGGTTCGCTCGCGGGATGACGGCTTTCTGTCCCGATTTACCTTGAAAGAATAAATTATATCGCGTGGTTCGTGTATGACTTATTTGGTTGAAAATACGACTTGAATTATAATTACTTTATATAAGATACAATAAATGTTCTTTTCGATTATTACTTTATATAATTAAAAAAAATATACTTTTTATATTTTTTAATTTCTATACAGCAAGAGATGAAATAACTAATGCAATTAAACATATGATAAAGGGCGTAAAGAATGCCGATATCTTAGCAGAAGATATTGACGAGAGTCTGTTTGCTGACTGTTTGACACTTACACAAGTCTTCAAATCCAGATTTACTAATTCGTACTTCCGGAGAGACTCGACTTAGCGATTTCCTCATGTGGCAGGTAAGAAGTATTTCATTTTTGTGACTTAAATATATTTCTACTTGCAATTAAAGCGAATCTCTTCATTTGAAACTTTACCCAAATTTCTTTTAGATTTCCCACTCTTGCATCTACTTCATCGAAGTATTGTGGCCTGAATTCAATATATGGATTTTTCTTAAGGTAATCTTTTATTATCAGAGATGTTATCCTTACTTGCAAAGAAATGGAAAACCAATCATGCATAATAGAAGAGTATTCAAGTTTGTTAAGAATTTGCACAAAGAACGCGAAATTATGATCGAAAAAGCATATCGATAGTAGATTAATCTTAATATTACAATTAAGTAGATTAATCTTAACATTTAGATTTTTAGATTATAATTTTAATATTAAAAATTAATATTCAATCCTAGAAACAAATGAATGCTATTCCATATGTCGACGAAACATGCTGAAATAATTATTATAACAATTAAATTATGTTTATACTATGTTTTGTTTGCATCAGCAAAATTAATTGATGATGTAAATATATGTACAATATGTAAGTTTATTGATGCTTTCCAGCACAAGAGATATAGTTATAACACACTGATCATTTCATCTTTGTTTACTTTGGCAAAGATACAATGATTTATTGTATTATATTGCATCTTTTGCTGGAAAGCGTCCTGTATATCATATGTAGGAACTAACGATTAAACAGTTACCATATTTGTATATCTAATTTCTGTAACTTATGTGTATTCATACAATTATTTACATACTAATTATATTATATTACATATCTAATTATATGTATTATATTTTTTTAAACTGCGCGTATCGATTTTCTTTCAGGAAAAACTTTTTTTTTTTAGGTAACCTTTTTTACAAGAAAATATCAATTTTGACAGTGGCAGTCGAATCTCAAAATAATGGGATCTCCAGCAGGAGGGCCGTCAATTTCCAACACTAGTCGAAAAGCGGCAACCGTGAGATTGCAACACGAGAAATGGCGATAAAGAAGCCTATTCACAAAATCTTTAGCGTAGCGCGCGTCAGACTGGAAAGAAAATAATCTTTCTTCGGTGCAGACGAGACCACTATTAATCACGGCTTTCTTTGCACGTGTGAACGCGCCGCGCCGTGCCGCGCCGCGTTTAATTAATGTCCCCTCGAAAGAATAGTTTCCAATCGGCGAAAAATTTATTGGCCCTCCACCGTCGTCTACATTCGGCCTACAATGGCTCCCAGGCCACTTTTCTCCCTATTTTATTTATTCCGTCGTGTCTCGCGAGGATGTTTCCTCGACGGAATAAACTTTGAAGATTTGGACGAAAGGCGTGTTCGACTTCGTGTCCCTTGGTCGTTTTTCCACTTTTAACTTTGTTCCTAGAGTTGTGCGAAACAGAAACGAATTGCCTTAGCAAATAGAGAAAAATAGGAATATAAAGTCATAATACATCACAAGTAGCGTAAAATGCCGCTGTTTGCGAATATATTATTTTTTAAACCTAATCTGAGAAAAGAGACAGAAATTTGTTAAGTTACTTTATTAAAATTTCTATTTTAATAAAGTAACTTAACGAATACATTAAAAAAGATTAACGAAAATAAAGAGGATTATGTGAGTTAGCGATGTAAATAATGCGCAAAATTTCCCTGGGTAATATAATTATATAATTTTTACGCATTATTTATTGTTCATGTTGACTCTCAATTGCCCTTTTATTTTAGTTACTTTGTTTTTAATTTTCGAAAATATTTCTATTTATTTTCTATTTATTATACAGAAGTTTTATAATATAATTATGCTTCTCGTTATATCAATTAAATTATCACACAAAAAATGTAAATATTGATAAGACCTTAAGATTATTTTATTTTAAAGATTATTCTATTTTGTAAGAAATATTTTAATGAAAATTATCAGCCCGCGTTATATAAAATTTAATTTTAATCAACCCACATTCTGTCTTTAATTACATATTATATTTATATGATGAATATACTTTCACAAATTATATTTTTATCACTAGTTCTGAAACTCGCAAATGCCAATATCGAACAATTAACATTCCGTTTATAATAAAATATCTTCATCGGTTACAGCTATTATTTTACGCACGACTTCACCTTTTTCCCTCTTTGTTTCATCTCACATTTCCATCCTTTATTATTTCTACAGTTTCGAGTACGCTCTTCGAGCCTTCACCGCGCGTCATGTTACGTTCGATTTTCGCTCTTTAGAGTAATTCGGTATTAAACTATTCCATCCGGTTTGAACAACAGTTATCGAAAGGCTCGCGCAGAACGAACCGATCGCGTTCCAGCAGAATCGTTCGTGTAGCGCGAATTCCAGCTAGTTTCTCACGTTCGAGCGTCATTAACAGCAAATTAATAGGCAACGTGAACACGACACGCCGTACCTACATTATTGGTTCGCAATGTGTCACGCCACTGGTTTATAGTCGTTATTCCATCGCTTTACATTCGAGTGCACTTCTCGCAGCTTTAATCAAACCTCGTAGGGTCTATTCATTCACTCCAAACGCCGAGTATTCTTGACATCAATCGAAATAATTGCAATAAAGAGATAAGCATATTATTAGTAGACATTTTAACATTTTCTGATAATAGTAGTAATAAAAGAAAATTACAAAATCTATATTAATTTAATGGTCATTTTGAAATCGTAGTCTTCTTTATTGTTAACCCTTACCATACCATCTACAATTTGGTGCCTCATCCATACCATCAAGGTTCACTTCAAATCTCTTCGTTTTTTCACCTCTTCAAAATAATAAAAAAATCTCTAAAGATTCACCAACATACTTTCAACTTTCTAGAATAAATATTGATTCTTTATTTTGGAAAATAATAAAATGTAGTATAATTTATAATTACCGAAAGACTCAAAGAAACTTGCACGAACAGAAATCGCTCGGTCACTAGTTACCCATATTAGTACGGTAAGGGTTAATTATGCTCTTAATTAAATATGACAATTATTTGATATTATTTTTCAGCAGTCTTATTTTTAATTTTTAATTGACAAACTCACATTTACAGTTTATATTCTATGTGATTTCTTTTCTAGTTTATTAATTTTAATTGTTTAGAATTTAATTAATATAATCCAAACTATTGGTACCTCTTTTTTTATTTTTTTGACAATTCTAATTAATTGTTAAATTTTTGAAGAATTTTATTTAAAAAGATAATTAAAAAAAATAATTTTAGAAAAATGTATTTTAAATTGGTGAATAAAATCTGTCGTTTGAGTTAAGCGACGACGAGTGTGGAACATTCAGTATAATCTGCAATATAATCCGCTTTGAAACCTTTTTACACGTCACACTCCAGTGGGTAATTTGGCACTATACGTGTTTCGCGTTCGACTGACGGGCACGTTCCATTTGTCTATTCGGAAGGAAATGGCGCGGCACGTGGGAAGCCGGATCGCTTCATTCCGTAGTCCGTCTGGATTTAGTTTTAGCGGTAGGCATCGCGGGTCTGACATTCACTCGATGATCGGAGCTCACACTCGCGCACGCTCGTTTGTCTTGTTACCGCAGATTCGACGAGCACTTGATTCTCCGTCCCGAATTAACCGGTGTTTCGAATGCTGTCCGACACTGTTGTTTCAGTTTGTCGGTTGATTATCTACGCTTCCGACAGATGAACGCCATTATATTTATATTGCAGCGTAAAAACGATGAAAGGCTCAAGAGAACATTTGAAAGAATGTCTCCTTATTTATAATTCAAAAGTGGCGCAACTAGAAAAATGTGATTTCCAAATTACTACCTTGAATAAGTTGAATGAACATTATCCTATTAATCATCAAAAGTTAATTACATATTTTATATATGTCGATTTATGATTGTATTAATATAGTATAGCAAATAAAATAGAACGAAGGTAAAACAATAATTTAAAAATATTAACGTCTTAAAAAAATCGTCAAAATGTCACAACTCAGAAAGAGCGTTTTTTTAAAGAGTTGTATGAAGCGAAAATAAAATTTTTTTTAAAGATTTTTTTACATTTTTTTGGTATTATTTAATTAATCAATAATTTTCTATCACATTGAAAAGTACTTTTTCCCTTTTCCTAGTAAACTTAATTTTTTAATTGTGTCACTGTTAAAGTAAGGAATGTATATATTCAAAGTGCAACCCCATGTTTTTCCATAAAATTAAAGAAACTTTGTACAGTATCGCTAATAAAATGACAAAATATAAATTTACATAATTCTCTCTCTTTCTCTCTCTCTCTCTACGAGAAAAATTTAAATCACGAAGTGATTTATATAGAAAATTATTTCAAAGAATCTTTTTTTAAATTTCGGCATTTTGAGTCGTAATTCAATGAAAAAGCTCATTTTCTAAAAGAGCATTTTAAAGAGACTTCGGAAGACTTGCTCTCGAGCAAGGTTAAAACTATCTTAATTTTTCTCCAATTTCGTGCATGATCTCAAAGTTGAAACCGTTTTGGTGAATTTGCAATGATCAATCTGGAAATGATGTCACTTGAAGCGGAAATATTAATATATGAGGATAATGTTTGATATGAAAATAGAATTTGTTATAGATTTAAAAATATATTTTGAAAATATATCTCTTTCTGTCGATGTTTGATGTGGCTCTTCAATCTTGAGCAATGTATGTATAAGTCTCAGTAAATAGACCAAGATGATTTTTCAACAAGATATTTTCTTCGCATTAACCGAATCTGTAGTGAAAGTCTGTATAAAGAGAGTAGTAGATAAAAAGGAAAAAAGAAATCGAGGTTGAGGAGTATTTTTCGCGATGTCAGCACATTCGAACGGAGATGAATCCCGACAAATTCTGTCTACTTTTCATCGGTATAACTGAAGCCACGTCGAACATTTCTATCATACCTCTTACGATTAGTTGCACACACGTGTATATAGCCGTGATACGAGGATACGGTGCGTGATCATGTGCGAATGGGTGGATGCACACGAGAAATTCGTGGGCATTACATACTGATGTGCCGCGTATAAATTTCGCGGCAGTCGACACCAATATGTATGAATATTTCGGAAATCGGTACACGCGCGCCCGAAATCCTCGCGGAAATCCCAACGGAATGCGGAAACTTCTCCAATTTTCTGGCTGGCATAGCAAATAGTCCCTGGAACGCTCAATACTAAGTTTGCCACAGCGAACGCGAGCTTCCGTAAGCCTTTTTTCACGGCCGCTAATGAGAAAGATACGCGTAATTTTCCCGATTGTTACCCACTTGTTACTAAAAAAAAGCATAATTATAACGGTAATTGTGATGTTGCTTTTCAATCCAGATTTTTTTTTTCAAAATTAAGATCATCCCAAAAAAGTGTAATTATTATGGATACAAAGGATTAGAAAAGTCTTCTAGAATTTTTATCAAACAAGTGACAATGAAAGTACGAGCGCAGTATTCTAAAATTTAGCAGCATAGCTCTACTTGAAGCTCTCGTTTGTTAGATCACGTAATTTTGTCATTTCAGTGCAAGTTTGGAATAATTTTATGGTGGTTGATAATCTTGTAATTCTGTAATATGAGGTGCAAATTTTGTCAGCGCAGCGTGCATTTGAAGCGAAAAAAAAACATTTATTAGGATTGTTATCCAGTTATCTCTCACGAGCTTATTAAAGCGTACGCTATTATGAATTTTGGAACAAAATCCCCGTAATTTCATAGTATCGCTTATTTAAAATTATAGTTAATAATGCGAAATATAATTATCCTGCTTTATCTGCGCGCATTTTTTATGAAAATATCGTTATTTTCATTAAAAATGTATCTACATGTTACAGAAGCTAATGAATAGGAGCTTAACAAATCCCTCTAATTAGCGGGAGTGTGTCGAATTTTCAATAAACAGATAAATTCTGCGGATAATTTCTTCGCTTCGCGAGATACAACAGGAATTAGTCATATTTATATAATCTCTTTATAGGCGAAAGTTTAATGATACAGGAGATAAAAGAAATAATACACGGTCACGTGTGCGGCCACTTTATAAGTACACTTGCATATATACATATATATGTACGGAGGTTTTATTCTCGCAGCTTATAAAAAGGTGCACTTTGCATGAGCGTTCATTGATTGGCTGACCTAATTACAAATTAATTTCTATTCCATGACGTAGCACGATTTGCAAAATTAATAGGACAATCAATTTTTAAGAGCAGTTTTTTCATATTTGATGTGAATGACGTATAACAAAATAAAAATGCAGATTAATTATTTTGTTATTGTGCACACAATTTATTTATTAATTTTGATTATTTCAGGTTTCACGATTTTAAATATTAAAGTGACTTTTTATTATGGTCGCGGAACTTTTTTTTTATTTTGGTAAGGCACTGTAGAACTGTAAAAAATGTTACTGGAACATTATTTTTTTTTTTTATATTAATATTAATAAAATAGCATGCTAATTTCACGGAGCCACTTAAATTTGAAAATTTCTCATTTTTATATTTACGACACGGATGACTTTTAGGTTTCTCTTCCGTAAGGATAATTGGTTTTTGATAATGATGCTGCGGTACTTTACGACTCGAGTTGAATCTACGAGTTTCGGTGGGAAAACGGAGATCTATCATGACACACTTAAAAAATTCGTAAAAAAAAAACCTGCAACGCTCAGTTACTCTCGGGAGATCTCATCGTAGTTTAAGAGACCTTTACTATCTTGACATGTTGACGAGGGGATAGGGAGGGAAGCAATAAATGAGAACGGTCGCGTTTATTCGTCTGAAAAACAATAGAGATAAACCCGACAGTGAGAGACGCCTACTCCATCGTCATATAGGATAAGACGGATATGTACACCGTATGTGTACGTGTGTATGCCCATGTGCAGTTCGCTCTGGTGGACCCTGGGCATAACGCGTCGATATCACGCCCGTGGTGCACACACGCGTCACGACTGGAAAACATTGAAAGAGCCGCGGCAAATATTTTCACCACAAAACGCGCCACCGGTCCGCGACACTTTCCGGTACATGCCGCACGGTAAATCTCACCGGAAAATTTAGCGGTTGCGAGCGCGACGTGGATTCGAGCGTGCTAGGGAGGTTTCATCTCGCTGCCGGTTGCAACGAGAAAATATCAGGTCTTCAACATTGGCCGACGTATTAGTGCTGGCGATATTGCCGTTGCGATAAGAAGTAAAAAATATTATTCTTCGGATATCCAATTTACGATCGAGATACATTTTGGCAGTTGGCGGTTGCAATAAACACATCGGAGGTGCACGACGCCAGCGAGCACGCTTACCGCAATAACTCGCGAGAGTTAGAAGTGGTTCTGTAAAATGGCGAAGATTAAATTGTCAATACGGTTGATATCAGGTTAATTTCAATAATTCACATAATCACAGTATTAACTCTTTTTAAATGTAACTAAATTGTTAATATATATCATTAATGTCGTATTAGTATTAGATACCAACAATTTGCATAATTATAGTATTAACTCTTTTTTTAAATATATAAAATGTATAGATATATACAATATCTATATAAATTATCTACAGGAACCTCCGTTTATTAGTATATTAATATATATATATTTGCATTAATAATATAATATAAAACAATAAGATATTCGCAAACAATTGCGTTTGCAGTTAATTTCATTTGTAAGTACCTTCTAATTGTTTGTGAATTATATCTTATCGTCTTATAAAAATATTAATGCATTAATAGCCCTGAAGGCTTGTGTAGGCAATTTATTATATTTGGTTTATTCTTGGAGCTATAAAACTATTTTTATTTTAACTTAACTTTTTTTATGCAAATTCTAATAGACTCCAATACTCTAAAAGGATACAATTTGAAGGGAGTTAATTGAGTATTGCACTTTATATTTTGTACTCTATTATTATTATTTAATTATCGCCATTTTAAGGATCGTGTAAGCATGCAGGAATTTTAATTACTAGCGACTAATTTTAATTAATATAAACGACATAATAAGTATAATGTATTATTATTTTAAGATAACATTGCTAGCTTAAACGCTTTGTATACACCATGCAGAAAATTAATTTTTTTTTGGGCTTCTTTAATAAGTTATACGTGTTTTCTTTTTAGACAAATTATCTTATCATAGAAAAAGTTTGTTATATTTCTTTAATTACTTCAAAAATTCCATTTCTTTGAAGCAACGATGTTCATTGTAAGCCTTAGAAGATGAGGAAATTAAACACTTCGATTAATTGTTTCAAAATTAATTCGCGAGTAGCGAGCTTTGTGCGGTTTGCATGTAAAACCGCGGGAAGACGGCTCTTCGGGGTAAATGTTCGTTGTAAATTGCGCGTTTCGCTCGGTAATTTCTACCCCGGGTATGCGCACCCTTATACTTGCCGTTTAACTCGGTTAGGTTTCGACCCGGTGCACCGGAATACAATAGGCTTCAGGAATAATTACGAGATTGCGAGAATTATTGCTCAAGAGATTCCCCTTACCCATTCTTCGACATTACATCATTCCAGCGCTCAGGGAGCTATTAAAACTCGACATTACAATGGCCCATTCATTCGATTTTACCCTCCGCTTGTAAATCCACCGTATGTGAATGTAAACGCGTGTATGCATTCATTACAATAAAAGATGTATTGCATCATAGCTAGGATTCTTGCTATTTGTACATCCGTAATTATATATATTTAATTATATGAAAAATGAAAAAAAATTTTCTTTACATTTTATTTCATTTAAACGGAAAATACTAATCGATCTATGAAGTACTGAAAAAATCCAATAATGACTACCAAATGTTTTTTATATATTTAGCGTATTGAGAAAAATTACAGTTTTGTAGTTGGTATTTTTCATTGGTAATATCATAATCTTTTCTTAGAATAAATATTTTATTCAAATTTAAAGATTTATTTTACGGATAATACAAGATTTTAAACTTTAAGAGAAAACGTAATACTTATTATAACGTACAGTATTATTTTCTAATAGATTCAAAATAGTTATAAAATGCAATATTTAGTAAATATTACCAAAACATAATAATGGTAATCAGCTGTTTGGTAATAATTTAAAAAGTAAGATAATATTAGAAAAGTAAATTAGCTTTTAGTTACATTATAACCGAACATATTTAATTGAAATTATTTCACCAAAAAAGCTAATTCAAACGCTTCTAAACTATCATCTGGGTTTGTTTTTCAATAAAAGATTATCTTCAATTTTTGTAAGATCATTTTTGTGCTCTAAGTTCATTTGCCCTTTAGCTACCCTTAAGAAAATGTAGTCAAAACTAACTGCTAAATAATTGTTATAACTAATGAGAGCGATTACTGATGAAAAACTTATTAATATTGGTCCAATTTTGTCAAGCTGACAGCTGAACCAGACAGCATAGGAATTGTATCAGTTACTGACAAATATAAAACTTGATAGAATTGGGCAAATATTGATGAGTTTTTTTTTTATCAGTAACTAGTGAAGTTGTTTCAATATTCTGATAAAACTATCATCGGTTACAATGAACGATTGTCCATCAGTTGCTTTTTTTAGTGTGATCAGTTTCGACTACATTTTTTTTAAGGGCATAAAATCATTATCCTCTACCATTAATATGCGTTATATTTCCGTTAAATTTCAATGTCACATCACGATCGTTTTACAACACTAGTGCGCTGCATGTGTGTACTTGTTCTGTCAGACAATTTATCGGCGATTAGAATTGTCGGGAATAAGAGCGAGTGAAACTCTCGTCGCGGGTGTAAAAGCGATAGTCGACGTCACGCGACGCACAATAAAGTGCGACACATAAAGGGAATTCTCGTACCTATTCAAGTTACTTGCCCGAGGAGGAACATTCGATGCAATGCGTGCAATACTAAATGGTTGCGAAACGTCTGCAAATGCACAAACCGGAGAGATTGCGGTTTCGTCGATCGGATATGGCAACATGTAAATAGAAGTTGCAACAGGTGTAATTGACAGAGCGACTTGGAACCGAACATGCGCGATCTCACTGCCTATGTGTAAGTCACATAATGTCGATTCTAT
Source organism: Trachymyrmex cornetzi (assembly GCF_001594075.2). Lineage (NCBI taxonomy): Eukaryota > Metazoa > Arthropoda > Insecta > Hymenoptera > Formicidae > Trachymyrmex > Trachymyrmex cornetzi. The sequence continues at coordinate 1,645,842 of NW_017297292.1, read as the reverse complement.
GCTATAAGTTAAACAATATTCGTTGACACATGATTTCGCGTGAGAATTGCTCTACACCGGGATGCTGGCATTCATGACCAAGCTGATTGATGATACATTCATGATTTCACGGATTTGCGATCGCTCGACATTATGCACGTACGTGTACCTCCCGTGATTGTTTCCGACGTATACATCCCGTGATTGTTATGGTCGCTGTTGTGGATCAAGGTCTGTTGTGGTTTCCAAAAAGTCTGCAATAACAATTCTAGATATATACGTATTTACTTCTTATTGAAGCTGGCTGATGGACAGATACCGATATCAATATTATACCAGCAGAATTGAAGTGTGATTTTCGACGCGAACAAATATATCATATGTTATTGCCGTAAATAAATGTAAAGACATGGTACATATATATGAAATAAAATCGTGTGTAGAAAGTGAAGACAATAAATAAATTTTATAGTTACATTTTAAATTAATTGTTATTAAATTTATTTAATTTTTAAGTACGTATAAAATTAAATTTATATTATTTATGAGAAAGAGCACCCAAAAACAAAAATAATCTAATTGTAAAGTGAAATTTCCGATAACCTCATATTCTAAGCAGAAACTTTTACAGAAAGAGTCCTCTTCCAATACACTAGACTATTCATCAAAAATGTATTGGAGATTATTCTAACAGTTTTCCTCTTGTATGAGGAGGAATATATTTACTGAAAGCGGAGTGTCCTCTTACGAGTAAATTATATTAGGAACAGCAAGATTTTTACTGCAGATGCAAAACGAAAGTACTCTAACTGTAAGAATATTGTGCTTAGCATATTTTCCTCTTGATTTCAGAAGATTCCTCTTAAGGCCGTATATAAGATCCTCTAAGATTTAGCGGTTTCTACTAATATTAAAATTTTTTTTTGGGTGAGCCTTATGAGAGAGAGAGAGAGAGAGAGAGAGAGAGAGAGAGATAAAAATAATGAACTTTAAGATTTCTGAGCAATACGTTTACATCTTTTTCCAAAGTAAGGTTTTTAAGATAACCAGCTACCTACTTAAAGGTTGATATCTTTAGAAAGTTTTGTAAAGTCGTGTATTAAAAAAAGAGAAAAAGATAAAGACTATTATTTAGCCAGATATTTCTAGTATTTCAAAGAAAAGAAGTTCGCAGAACACGAATGACTTATCGGTGTATTATACCTACTATAAGGATTAACGCTTTATTATGATGTGTTCAAGGACATTTTCGCTTTATACATTTGTTAAAATGTATGAAAGCTATTTATTCACGTTATTATATTTAGCGCAAATTGCCTCAGAATTGAAAATTTTTGCACTTATCTTTATCTAAAGAATTTTTTAATATTATTTTTATTTTATTATAAATCGTCAAAGAGAACAATGAAAATGAGATAATGTCAGGATGTCAAAAACATCTCGCGTGAATAATTACGTTTAAAAATCAAGTAATGTAGGTTAAAAATAATTTTTCGATATCTTTCTTCGTACAATTAACTTCAAGTTCATTTCGCGCGATGATGTCTGAATACGAATTTCAAATGAAATTGGACACGTTTCCTTCTGTATCTAACCATGGCTACTAATTTATTATACATTTAGAGATATGCGTATACACGTCTATAATATGTGCGGATGTAATAGGCGCTTGCAAACGCTTGGTACATCAAGAGCAATCTCTCTAGAGTGAAGCGGCGCCGATAGGCGAGCTTGCACGCTCGATTGCGGAAATGTATATACGGACGTTATATACGTCAAGCATGTGTATATAGTTTAATATATGATATACCTATTGGGGATCAGGATGCGTGTGTTCGTTTGCGAAGACGACGTCGTTGTTAACAAGCGACGTCGCCGGTGCATTCCTGCCTGATGAGGCAAACGATTGACCCGCGCGAGACGGTACATACGACGCTGCAGGTGCAACCGAAGCACCCCAATCTGACGTTGCAGCTGCGAGCGTCGGGACGCTCTCAAAGGGGACAACGGGCTTGCGCTAAACGTCGCACATCGATCAGCACTGGTATTCTGGATACCGGAATTTCAGTCTCGATCGGCGAGAGAAATATGTAGCCTATCTCCTGTCTCTTCCACTTTTGTCTTAAACCGTTAAAAAATTAGACTTTCGACATGTGCCTTATACTATTACAACTTCGGCTCCCTTGCTTGGACGTTTTTTCTACGTTCTTTGTTTTGTAATTAAACGTGACATCATAAGGAAGGAAAAAATAATATATACGATGTTTGACAGTAATATTTATAATTATACAAGATCTTTGAAATAGAAAGAAAGCTGCCGTGACATGAATTTTTATGAAAAGTTATAATTGAACAATATTCATCTTGAAAAAAGATTATATCGACATTACCAATAAACAGAGAGTTCGCAATACGGTATTCTTCATTGTGATGTCGATATAATTCTTACTCAAAATAAACATATTGTTCAAATTTGACAATTTGTTTTAATATAAGCATAAGATTTTAAGTTATAAGAGTTCAAAATATAATATAACATACAGTATGACTTAATAATAAACACAAAAATAGTTAATGTAATTAGTGAATTATATATAAGAACATTGAAAACACAATATTTTATTATGTATAAATATTGGGAAGAAATTTCCAATTGATATTTTCACAAAAAAATTTTCAATATCCATTTTAAAGTTACACTTAAGAGTTATATATCAGTGATTATCCACTGATTCAGAGAGTATACTATATGTGCCAAATTTATATATGCTAGAAGTAATAGGATTTGAATTTGAATTTCTTCCTTTTTACTACAAATTTTTAAAAGGCTACAATTGGTTTAATAAAACATACAAAAAATACAGATATTCGCTTCTTTTGAGAGCACATCGTCAATAAATCTTCTTAAATAACTATATATACAATATTCTAAGTTCGACTAGCATACGATCAATATGTATATTTATATGTATCGCCTTTACGTTTTTGTAAATTTGTCGTTTTGTAAATTTGAGATATTTTAGGTAACTGGGACATGGTAGAGAGATATGTACCTCCCAGTGGTCGAGACTGCGAGTGCTATATATTCGTATATATGTGATACAAAGATCGACTTCACGCTATCATGTGCTGTCAGTTATCTCATGAAATACTACTGCAATATGTACCAAATATTGTTGTTATCTGGTACTATTTTATTACGATAAAATATTTAATACGTATTTCATTGATAATATTCTTATAATAGTGTTTAATTTTGTTAAAATTGCTCTCAATGGCGTTTGTTGCGTTTTTCATAACTATAATAACGGAACAAAAAATGAAAATGTTACATCGGTGAAACACATTCATTCAAACACTCAATAATAAAACATATAAAAGAGAATCGAATCTCACGAGACAGTTTTCCTAAATTCAGATAATTTTTTTTGACGCACAATGTTATTGATGTATATTTGAAAGTATTATCAGAAGCTTGTTATTTCAAAAGCTAGTCTTACACGAAAAGAAAGACTTTATTAAAATATCTAAAAATTTAGATATAAATTTGAAAATAATTTTTTCGTCAAAATAATTATGTACACGGAAAAAAAATTGCGTGGTAAAGTAACCCGATAATTTACTGCGCGAATTCAATAACATCTATAACTAAAGATTTGATGGTTTAACAAATCGTTAATGTTATTCAGCTGTCAACTTTGCTACTTAACATAGAAAATTGACTGTATATTATGGCTGTAAATTTTCATTGCTGAATCAATGAAGTTTTCAGCTGTCCTTTTTCCGTGTAAAAAAAAGCATGATGAATAATGCAAAAAAATTTTTGCTGATCGAGTGATTAGCTTGAACGTTTCACATAATTATTTTAGCAGTTCAACAAATTTATTTTCAGATTTGTATTTAGTTAAATTTTTAGGTACTCTTTAGAGAAACTATTCTTTTCGTATACGAAAACGGTTTTACAAAATTTAGAGCTGTAGAATGTAATTATTGATGTAATTATTTTGAAAAAATATTGAAAACCTATTTGTATAATTCTTATACAATATTTACATGATACAAGCGTATAACACGCAGTACAAACAGCAGCGCGTAACAATCTTTATAGATTACATAAAATATATCAGATCTAACGTCAATTAAATAATTAAGAACGTACACGGTATGCCTAAGTCGTATCTTAAAACATAAATTTTATATTTTTTGACAGCGGCATTTGTAATTCTGTTCTCTTTCTGAAAAGCTTATCCAGTTAAGCCTATCTTTTGGAAAAGATAAGCTTAACCGGAATATAAGTATTATCAAAGGCTAAAAAATGCACATATGAATCATAAATAAAAATAATTCAAATATTCATACATCCACATCAGTGCTGCAAATTTTCAGGATAATATATTGCAAAAATACTTTTCAACAAAAAATGGTATTTTTAATTAAAATACATATATTGATGAATTTACGAGTAACAGCAGCTGTCGCGATGTTAAGAAAAATCTTCACTCACGCGCGATTCAGTTGATTTGTTTAATTCCAAAGGAATGAGGACATCGCGCGATGAGATGAAAAGTTTATTTTTTGCCGAACATTTACTACAAAGAGAAAGAAAACAGAATTTCGAAATCTGTTGATTCGTCTATCAGCAGAAACAAGAGTATGCGAGGGATTGTGTTTTCAAAGCTATATATAATATTAACTTGCAAAACAGCTAATGTTGTGATTACAGTAGACAACTTCTTATTCACAAGATTATAGCAGATTTAATAGGTAATTGCTTAATGTCTTCCTTGTCTTTCTTTAGATAAACAACCTAAATGTCCTACATCTAACATACGAATTCAACCTTCTGTTTTTCAGACATAGACGCTCGATTTATCTTTTGAAAATGAAATATTTTTAAAATGATTACAGAGCTCTGTATATTGGCCCTGAATAATATAAATGTGCGTTCGAATTGTACGGAGAGTATCACAATTTGATTTCATTAGATCCTCCAGACTTTCCAAATGGTGCTTTTTTTCTTCTTCGTACGAGTCCGTCGTTTTTTGATAGAATACTTCTTGTTGCAGGAACGCCTTACATTGTTTAAGATTTAGCAATATCTGTTGCAAAATGTATCGATTCGAAAATTCTTCTATACTATGTTCTGGGAAATGTTGAGTATTTTTATGAGAGTCTTTCTTTGCTTCGGATGAAAGGAAGGGAAAGGTGAAGGGAGCACTCACATTAGTATCAAAAGGAAGGGGTGTTGAAATGTCAAAGATGTTTTGAGTCTTAGGAGTAGTAGGTGTGTCGACTTCGAAGGATTTATTTACAATTTCATTATTAATTTGAGATGGCCCGGAAATGGGAGTCTTAGGCGTTACATTCAAAGATCTTTTTGTAAGACTGGTACATAAAGTTTTGAAGAATCTTGTACTAGAATTTCCACTTGACTCGACATCAGGAGTTTCAGACGTCGTATTCGACGATGTTTCTGGAGTGACGATACTCTTATTGGAATTTCCACATAAAGCAGTATTATTTCTATTTAAAATATCACTTTCAGTTTGAGATGACTTGGAAATAGGAGTCTTAGGCGTTACATTCAAGGATCCTTTTGTAGTATTGTTAAGTAAAGTTTTGAAGAATTCTATATCAGAATTTCCAGATATTCTATACCAGTATTTCTCGGCATCAGGGTTTTTAGGCGTCGTATTCGATATTTCTGGAGTGACGATACCCTTATTGGAATTTCCAGATAAAGCAGTATTATTTCTATTTAAAATATCACTTTCAGACGAAGTTGATGGTTCGAGGCTGGTACACTTACTTGGAAGAAGAAGAGAAACGGGTGTTGAAAAAATGCATTGACTCTTCGTAGTAATAGTAATAGTGTCGATTTTGTAGGATCTTTCCAGAATCTTTTTAGAATTTCGAGATGACTCGGTGAGTAAAGGTGGAGTTATTATAAGGGAAAGCGATGGTATACTCGTATTCCTCAATCGTTTTGAAGTGACGATATTCTGATAGTAATTTTCAGATGAATCACTTGAACTATCAGTTTCACCGGTAAGCATTTGCAACTGGCGGCAAGCATTTTTCTCAAACATATCAACAATACACCAAAGGCAAAGAAAACTATCAGGGCAATCGTGTATCTGTATTCTTCCGTGAGCACGTATCGTGCAAATGTAATGTGCGAAAGTGTTGCAGAAACCATTGCAGCGAAGACCGTCGGTTATCGGTCCTAAGCAGTATTTACAATGTGTACCTTTGCCAATCGGATATTGTCGAACATTTCTTCTTTTCTGCATCGTGAAGACAAAGAAAGTGTCAACGAGTCGACGTTGAGTTGACGATCACTAAAGTTTATCGTGGAGACTGTAACCTGTCGATACAAACATGACTGTGTTAGAAAGATACTGATAAACGCAATCGAAAGACGAACGTCATAAAAAACCATACATGTGTATCGATAGTTCAAGTAGAATTTCAAGCTCGTTACCTGTAAGACCACGTCCAATTTACAGAAAATCCTGTTTAATTCCACATTTCACGAAGTGAATTTCCTGCTGAAAGCTGCTTATTAGCGGGTGGGATTTATAAACTGTTAAGAGCGGTTCCACTGGCGTTTTTGGTTAACAAAACAGTCATCGGAGACAGGAGAATCGATCGATTTGCTACCAACGGAACGGCTAACTGCTCTAATTGTATACTTAATTGCGGTATATATTCATTTAAAGATCTCAATGGTGCGTCCAAACCGTCAAATTCAATCGGTACAAATAGTTTACATGCACTTGAAAGGACCACAATAAAGTTAAACTGAATGCTTCGAAAGACGTTAAGACAATAGAGAAACTTGAGACACCGTTGCGCGCTTGCGCGGACTCGTCAGGAAACATGTCAGTATTTTGGGAATCTGCAAAAACTTACTATTTACTAATCACCCAGTGACGTATTTGGCACTGGATAATCAGTGAATTTCAATTAAAAAAGAAAAAAGGTTTGTCCATTATATATCCTAAAATATTGATATTTATATGTTAATTTCAATCTTCTAATACTATGTTCATTGAATTTAAGCACTAAAATAAGATTAATTAGATCACATAATAAAGGTTAGCTAGGATAGGAACTTCACATTTCACTCACTGATCACCAGTGGTATACTTGGCACTGATATCAGTGATTATCCACTGATTCAGAGAGTATACTATATGTGCCAAATTTATATATGCTAGAAGTAATAGGATTTGAATTTGAATTTCTTCCTTTTTACTACAAATTTTTAAAAGGCTACAATTGGTTTAATAAAACATACAAAAAATACAGATATTCGCTTCTTTTGAGAGCACATCGTCAATAAATCTTCTTAAATAACTATATATACAATATTCTAAGTTCGACTAGCATACGATCAATATGTATATTTATATGTATCGCCTTTACGTTTTTGGAAATTTGTTGTTTTGTAAATTTGAGATATTTTGGATAACTGGGACATAGTAGGGAGATATGTACCTCACAGTGGTCGAGGCTGCGAGTGCTATATATTCGTGTATATGTGATACAAAGATCGGCTTCACGCTGTCATATGCTGTCAGTTATCTCATGAAATACTACTGCAATGTGCACCAAATATTGTTGTTATTACGATAAAATATTTAATGCGTATTTCATTGATAATATTCTTATAATAGTGTTTAATTTTGTTAAAATTGATCGTAACGGCGTTTGTTGCGTTTTTCATATAGTTATAATAACGGAGCAAAAAATGAAAATGTTACATCGGTGAAATTCATTCATTCAAACACTCAATAATAAAACATAAAAAAGAGAATCGAATCTCATGAGAGAGTTTTCCTACACTGAAAAAAATGCATGTAATTTTACAGGGAAATTACATGTTTATGGCTGGAAAATTACTGAAATTACATAAATATGATTGGAAATTTACTGTAAATTGTAAATTTCCAATCATATTTAGGTAATTTTCCGGTAATAGACATGTAATTTCCATGTAAAATTATATGCATTTTTTTCAGTGTAAGTTCAAACAATTTTTTTTGACGTACAATGTTATTGATGTACATTTGAAAGTGTTATAAAAGGCTTGTTATTTCAAAAATTGTTCTTACACGAAAAGAAAGATTTTATTAAAATATCTAAAAATTTAGATATAAATATGAAAATAATTTTTTCGTCAAAATAATTATGTACACGGAAAAAAAATTGGGTAGTAAAGCAATCCGATAATTTACTGCGCGAATTCAACAACATCAATAACTAAGAAGATTTGATGGTTTAACAAATCTTTATGTTATTCAGCTGTCAACTTTGCTATTTTAACATAGAAAATTGACTGTATATTACGGCTGTAAATTTTCATTGCTGAATCAATGAAGTTTTCAGCTGTCTTTTTTTCCGTGTAAAAAAACTCAAGCATGATGATTAATGCAAAAAATTTTTGCTGATTGAGTGATTAGCTTGAGCGTTTCATATAATAATTTTAGCAGTTCAACAAATTTATTTTCAGATTTGTATTTAGTTAAATTTTTAGATACTTCAGAGAAACTATTCTTTTCGTATACGAAAACGGTTTTACAAAATTTAGAGCTGTAGAATGTAATTATTGATGTAATTATTTTGAAAAAATATTGAAAACCTATTTGTATAATTCTTATACAATATTTACATGATACAAGCGTATAACACGCAGTACAAACAGCAGCGCGTAACAATCTTTGTAGGTTACATAAAATATATCAGATCTAACATCAATTAAATAATTAAGAACGTACACGGTATGCCTAAGTCGTATCTTAAAACATAAATTTTATATTTTTTAACAACAGCATTGATAATTGTCTGTCCTCTTTCTAAAAAGCTTAACTGGAATGTAAGTATTATCGAAGGCTAAAAAATGCACATATGAATCACAAATAAAAATAATTCAAATATTCATACATCCACATTAGTGCTGAGAATTTTCAGGATAATATATTGCAAAAATACTCTTCAGTAATAAAAAATGTTATTTTTAATTAAAATATGTGTATATATCGATAAATTTACGAGTAACAGCAGCTGTCGCGATGTTAAGAAAAATCTTCACTCGAGATTCAGTTGATTTGTCTAATTCCAAAGGAATGAGGACATCGCTATAACATGAAAAGTTTTTTTTTCGCCGAACATTTACTACAAAGAGAAAGAAAATAGAATTTCGAAATCTGTCGTTTCGTTTATCAAAAGAAACAAGAGCATGGGAGGGATTATATTTTCAAAGCTATAATATTAACTTGCAAAACAGTTAATGTTATGATTACAATAGACAATTTCTTATTCATAAGATTACAGCAGATTTAGTAGATAATTGCTTAACGTTTTCCTTGTCTCTCTTTAGATATACAACCTGAATGTCTTACATACGAATTCAACCTGCTTTTTAGACTCTATTTACCTTTTGAAATTGAAATATTTTTTAAATGACTACAGAGTTCTGTATATTGACCCTGAACACTATAAATTTGTGTTTGGATTGTACGGAGAGAATCACAATTTGATTTCATTAGATTGTGCAGGCTTTTCAAATGGTGCTTTTTATCTTGTTCAAACGAGTTCGTCGTCCTTTGATAGAATACTCTTTGCTGCAGTAACGCCTTACATTGTTTAAGATTTATCAATATCTGTTGCAAAATGTGTTCATTCGAAAATTCTTCTATACTATGTTCTGGAAAATGTTGAGTATTTTTATGGGGGTCTTTCTTTGTTTCAGATGAAAGGAAGGGAAAGGTGAAGGGGGCACTCACACTAGGACCTGGAGAAAGGGGTGTCGAAAAGTCAAAGACGTTTTGAGTCTTTGGAGTAGTAGGAGCGTCGATTTCGATGGATTTATTTACAATTTCCTTATTAATTTGAGATGGCTCGGAAATAGGAGTCTTAGGCGTTGAATTCAAGGATCTTTTTGTAGGAGTGGTAAATAAAGTTCTGAAGAATCTTTTACTAGAATTTCCAGATGACTCGACATCAGGGCTTTTAGGCGTCGTATTCGATGTTTCTGGAGCGACGATATCCTTATTGGATACCTTATTTCCAGATAAAACAGCATTTCTATTTAAAATACCACTTTCAGTTCGAGATGGCTCAGAAATAGGAGTCTTAGGCGTTACATTCGATGATCTTTTTGGAGGACTAGTAAATAAAGTTTTGAAGAATCCTGTACTAGAATTTCCAGATGAATCGACATTAGGGCTTTTAGGCGTCGTATTCGATGTTTCTGGAGTGACGATATCCTTATTGGAATTTTCACATAAAGCAGTATTATTTCTATTTACGATATCACTTTCAGTTGAAGTTGGTTTGACCGCGGAACACTCACTTGGAAGAAGACGAGAAACGGGTGTTGAAAAAACGCATTGACTGTTTGTAGTAATAGTAGCAGTGTCGATTTTTACGGATCTTTCACTAGGATTTCCAAATGACTCGTCGGGTAAAGGTGGGGTTATCATGAGGGCAAACGGTGATCTCCTCGATGTTATTGGAGTGATGATATTCTGAAAGGCACTTTCAGATATATTATCATCACTTTTATTTGAACTATCAGTTTCACCGATAAGCATTAAGAACTGGCGGTAAGCATTCTCCTCATATTCATGAACACTACACCAAAGACAAAGGAAACGATCAGGGCAATCGTGTATCTGTATATTTCTGTGAGCACGTATTGTGCAAACGTAATGTGCGACAGTGTTGCAGATACCATTGCAGCGAAGATCGTCGATGGCTATCGGTTTTAAGCAGTATTTACAATGTGTATCTATGCCGATCGGATCTCGTTCAACATCTCTTCTTTCCTGCATCGTGGAGACAAAGAAAGTGTCAATGAGTCGACGTTGAGTTGACGATCACTAAAGTTTATTGTGGAGACTGTAACCTGTCGATACAGACATGACTGTGTTAGAAAGATGATGATAAACACAATCGAAAGACATACGTCATAAAAAACCATACATGTGTATCGATAGTTCAAGTAGAATTTCAAGCTCGTTACCTGTAAGACCACGTCCAATTTACAGAAAATCCTGTTTAATTCCACATTTCACGAAGTGAATTTCCTGCTGAAAGCTGCTTATTAGCGGGTGGGATTTATAAACTGTTAAGAGCGGTTCCACTGGCGTTTTTGGTTAACAAAACAGTCATCGGAGACAGGAGAATCGATCGATTTGCTACCAACGGAACGGCTAACTGCTCTAATTGTATACTTAATTGCGGTATATATTCATTTAAAGATCTCAATGGTGCGTCCAAACCGTCAAATTCAATCGGTACAAATAGTTTACATGCACTTGAAAGGACCACAATAAAGTTAAACTGAATGCTTCGAAAGACGTTAAGACAATAGAGAAACTTGAGACACCGTTGCGCGCTCGCGCGGACTCGTCAGGAAACATGTCAGTATTTTGGGAATCTGCAAAAACTTACTATTTACTAATCACCCAGTGACGTATTTGGCACTGGATAATCAGTGAATTTCAATTAAAAAAGAAAAAAGGTTTGTCCATTATATATCCTAAAATATTGATATTTATATGTTAATTTTAATCTTCTAATACTATGTTCATTGAATTTAAGCACTAAAATAAGATTAATTATATCACATAATAAAGGTTAGCTAGGAAAGGAATTTCACATTTCACTCACTGATTACCAGTGGTATACTTGGCACTGATCAGTGATATCAGTGATTATCCACTGATTCAGAGAGTATACTATATGTGCCAAATTTATATATGCTAGAAGTAATAGGATTTGAATTTGAATTTCTTCCTCATCTTTTTACTACAAATTTTTAAAAGGCTACAATTGGTTTAATAAAACATGCAAAAAATACAGATATTCGCTTCTTTTGAGAGCACGTCGTCAATAAATCTTCTTAAATAACTATATATACAATATTCTAAGTTCGACTAGCATACGATCATATGTATATTTATATGTATCGCCTTTACGTTTTTGGAAATTTGTTGTTTTGTAAATTTGAGATATTTTGGATAACTGGGACATAGTAGGGAGATATGTACCTCACAGTGGTCGAGGCTGCGAGTGCTATATATTCGTGTATATGTGATACAAAGATCGGCTTCACGCTGTCATATGCTGTCAGTTATCTCATGAAATACTACTGCAATGTGCACCAAATATTGTTGTTATTACGATAAAATATTTAATGCGTATTTCATTGATAATATTCTTATAATAGTGTTTAATTTTGTTAAAATTGATCGTAACGGCGTTTGTTGCGTTTTTCATATAGTTATAATAACGGAGCAAAAAATGAAAATGTTACATCGGTGAAATTCATTCATTCAAACACTCAATAATAAAACATAAAAAAGAGAATCGAATCTCATGAGAGAGTTTTCCTACACTGAAAAAAATGCATGTAATTTTACAGGGAAATTACATGTTTATGGCTGGAAAATTACTGAAATTACATAAATATGATTGGAAATTTACTGTAAATTGTAAATTTCCAATCATATTTAGGTAATTTTCCGGTAATAGACATGTAATTTCCATGTAAAATTATATGCATTTTTTTCAGTGTAAGTTCAAACAATTTTTTTTGACGTACAATGTTATTGATGTACATTTGAAAGTGTTATAAAAGGCTTGTTATTTCAAAAATTGTTCTTACACGAAAAGAAAGATTTTATTAAAATATCTAAAAATTTAGATATAAATATGAAAATAATTTTTTCGTCAAAATAATTATGTACACGGAAAAAAAATTGGGTAGTAAAGCAATCCGATAATTTACTGCGCGAATTCAACAACATCTATAACTAAGAAGATTTGATGGTTTAACAAATCGTTAATGTTATTCAGCTGTCAACTTTGTTATTTTAACATAGAAAATTGACTGTATATTACGGCTGTAAATTTTCATTGCTGAATCAATGAAGTTTTCAGCTGTCTTTTTTTCCGTGTAAAAAAACTCAAGCATGATGATTAATGCAAAAAAATTTTTGCTGATCGAGTGATTAGCTTGAGCGTTTCACATAATTATTTTAGCATTTCAATAAATTTATTTTTAGATTTGTATTTAGTTAAATTTTTAGATACTTCAGAGAAACTATTCTTTTCGTATACGAAAACGGTTTTACAAAATTTAGAGCTGTAGAATATAATTATTTGTGTAATGTTTTTGAAAAAATATTGAAAACTTATTTGTATAATTTTTATACAATATTCACATGATACAAGGGTACTCTCTAAATCTGAATCAGTGAATAGTCACTAATTACCCAGTTGGCACTGATAATCAGTGAAGTTCAACTAAAAAAAGAAGAATGTTGGAGCATTATATAATTAAAATACTGATATTTGCATGTTAATATCATATTCATTGAACTTAAGCAAGTTAGTTAGATGACATAATAAAGATTAGCTAGGTTAGAAATCTCACATTTAATTCACTGATTACTAGTGGCATACTTGGCACGGATATCAGTGATTATCCACTGATTCAGATTTAGAGAGTATAACACGAAGTGCAAACAGCAGCGCGTAACAATCTTTGTAGGTTACATAAAATATAGCAGACCTAACTTGGTCAATTAAATAATTAAGAACGCACACGGTATGCTTAAGTCGTATCTTAAAACATAAATTTTATATTTTTTGACAACAGCATTGATAATTCTGTCCTCTTTCTAAAAAGCTTAACTGGAATGTAAGTATTATCGAAGGCTAAAAAATGCACATATGAATCACAAATAAAAATAATTCAAATATTCATACATCCACATTAGTGCTGAGAATTTTCTGGATAATATATTGCAAAAATACTCTTCAGTAATAAAAAATGTTATTTTTAATTAAAATATGTGTATACTATATCGATAAATTTACGAGTAACAGCAGCTGTCGCGATGTTAAGATAAATCTTCACTCGAGATTCAGTTGATTTGTCTAATTCCAAAGGAATGAGGACATCGCTATAACATGAAAAGTTTTTTTTTCGCCGAACATTTACTACCAAGAGAAAGAAAATAGAATTTCGAAATCTGTCATTTCGTTTATCAAAAGAAACAAGAGCATGCGAGGGATTATATTTTCAAAGCTATAATATTAACTTGCAAAACAGTTAATGTTATGATTACAATAGACAATTTCTTATTCATAAGATTACAGCAGATTTAGTAGATAATTGCTTAACGTTTTCCTTGTCTCTCTTTAGATATACAACCTGAATGTCTTACATACGAATTCAACCTGCTTTTTAGACTCTATTTACCTTTTGAAATTGAAATATTTTTTAAATGACTACAGAGTTCTGTATATTGACCCTGAATACTATAAATTTGTGTTTGGATTGTACGGAGAGAATCACAATTGTATTTCATTAGATTGTGCAGGCTTTTCAAATGGTGCTTTTTATCTCGTTCAAACGAGTTTGTCGTCCTTTGATGGAATACTTTTTGCTGCAGTAACGCCTTACATTGTTTAAGATTTATCAATATCTGTTGCAAAATGTATTCATTCGAAAATTCTTCTATACTATGTTCTGGGAAATGTTGAGTATTTTTATGGGGGTCTTTCTTTGTTTCAGATGAAAGGAAGGGAAAGGTGAAGGGGGCACTCACACTAGGACCTGGAGAAAGGGGTGTCGAAAAGTCAAAGACGTTTTGAGTCTTTGGAGTAGTAGGAGCGTCGATTTCGATGGATTTATTTACAATTTCCTTATTAATTTGAGATGGCTCGGAAATAGGAGTCTTAGGCGTTGAATTCAAGGATCTTTTTGTAGGAGTGGTAAATAAAGTTCTGAAGAATCTTTTACTAGAATTTCCAGATGACTCGACATCAGGGCTTTTAGGCGTCGTATTCGATGTTTCTGGAGCGACGATATCCTTATTGGATACCTTATTTCCAGATAAAACAGCATTTCTATTTAAAATACCACTTTCAGTTTGAGATGGCTCAGAAGTAGGAGTCTTAGGCGTTACAGTATATGATCTTTTTGAAGGACTAGTAAATAAAGTTTTGAAGAATCCTGTACTAGAATTTCCAGATGAATCGACATTAGGGCTTTTAGGCGTCGTATTCGATGTTTCTGGAGTGACGATATCCTTATTGGAATTTTCACATAAAGCAGTATTATTTCTATTTAAAATATCACTTTCAGTCGAAATTGGTTCGAAGTCGAAACACTCACTTGGAAAAAGACGAGAAACGGGTGTTGAAAAAACGCATTGACTGTTTGTAGTAATAGTAGCAGTGTCGATTTTTAAGGATCTTTCACTAGGATTTCCAGATGACTCGTCGGGTAAAGGTGGGGTTATCATGAGGGCAAACGGTGATCTCCTCGATTTTATTGGAGTGATGATATTCTGAAAGGCACTTTCAGATATATTATCATCACTTTTATTTGAACTATCAGTTTCACAGATATTCTCCTCATATTCATGAACACTACACCAAAGACAAAGAAAACGATCAGGGCAATCGTGTATCTGTATATTTCTGTGAGCACGTATTGTGCAAACGTAATGTGCGACAGTGTTGCAGGTACCATTGCAGCGAAGATCGTTGATGGCTATCGGTTTTAAGCAGTATTTACAATGTGTATCTATGCGTATCGAATCTCGTTTAATATCTCTTCTTTCCTGCATCGTGGAGACAAAGAAAGTGTCAATGAGTCGACGTTGAGTTGACGATCACTAAAGTTTATCGTGGAGACTGTAACCTGTCGATACAGACATGACTGTGTTAGAAAGATGATGATGAACACAATCAAAAGACGAACGTTATAAAAAACCATATCGATAGATCAAGTAGAATTGCAAATTCGTTACCTGTGAGACCACGTTCAATTTACAGAAAATCCTGTTTAATTCCACATTCCACGAAGTGAATTTCCTGCTGAGTGCTGCTTAGCGGATGGGATTTATTAACTGTTAAGAGCGGTTTCACTGGCTTTTTTAATTAATAAAATAGTCATAGAAGAATCGATCGATATGCTACCAACAGAACGGCTAACTGCGCTAACGTATACTTAATTGCGATATATATTCACTTAAAGATCTCAATGATGCGTCCAGAACGTCAAATTCAATCGGTACAAATAGTTTACATGCACTTGAAAGAACCACAATGAAGTTAAACTGAATGCTTCGAAAGACGTTAATACAATAGAGAAACTTGAGAGACATGGTTGCGCGCTCGCGCGGTCTCGTCAGGAAACATGACAGTATTTCGGGAATCTGCAAAAACTTACTGTCTTCTGTTTATGGAACTCTGTTTACGTCGTTAAGAGATTGTTTCCTTTTGAAATTTCTTACAGTCGAAAATTTATATATGTATATATATATATATGCAATTCTTCTTTTATTAACATATCTGTTCCTTTTTTAAATTATTATGTTTTAAATAAAAAAGTTTTTATTTATTTATTTTATTTTTATACGTTGAAAGAGAGATATATTTTATTGTGTAAAATATTCTTTTTATTACTTTGCACACAATATCTAAATAGTTTTCTTGTATATCTTGTTCATAGCAATATTTAATTATTATGTATCATATATTACGTAATAATATCGTTGCATATGAAAAAGTGCATTTATCGTAGGCAAAGGAAATAAGTGAACTTGTTTTAAAATACCAGCACAATAGATTTTTTGCTGGAAAATACAGAAAGAGGATTTCGTTTGCTTTTCAGATCGAAAACCGCTGAGCTAGGTAAACGTTTGATTAAAGTTCAAGAATACGTTCCACGTTTTGACGGAGAACGCTACACACACAAGGAAATGCCACTTTTGTCCCTAAAATATTTCCGCTTATTTCTTTATAGCCGGAATCCGCGCTATTTCTTTGGACAGCCAGTGCTTATGTCTGGCCGGTCTCTGCAGTCGATCACGTTGCGTGTCAAGAATTCCTCGTGAGATTGCACGCGAATGTTCACGGAAGCTGGATCGATCTCGTAAAACGATAGCGGATATTTCCGCGAAAGTGCATATGAACGTACGAGGAATTCGCGAGGACAAATCGAATGCAGTAGTACATATTTACTCCACTGTCGCAACGACCGAGTTGCAACGTATTCACGATTTTGTTTGTGTCGTTTTGCCAACGAGACTCAGAGCGGATGACTGGGATTAAATATTAAGATTGAAAGATCAAATCGCAAAAAAGTCGATTTCCAAAAGATAGAATGCTGTTTTATGTTTTAATTCTTGAATGACGATATAGGAAGCTTGACACTTATTTGATTCTATGGAAAATCAAGCTATTTTTTATGCATGCTCTAAGAGTAAAAAATTGGATTTATATGATTTTTCATAATGTATGTATTGTAATATTTAGATAGTACCTTTAAGGTTCGTTTTCACAATATATGGTTACCTAAAGATTAAAAATTACGAACAGATTCATCAATGAAATTCATTTATAAATTTCTTGGTTACCTTTAATCTTTAGGTAACCATACATTGTGAAATCGGACCTAAGTGAGTAGGTCACAGCATCTCGGGTATAGTTTTTTTAAAACCTTGTTCTAAGTAAAAGGAAAATAAAAAGTATTGTCCAGATGCCCAGAAATCTTAAAGTTCATTATTTTTATAGTTTTCTATCCTATAAAGATAACTATTATACAATGTAAATTTAATTGTAATATAATATGCTAGTAAAAAATATAGCTATAACATAAAACTTTTTGGAGTGTTCTGCTCTACCTATCAACTTGCGTATCTTTAATCCATCTACCTTATACTTGAAAATTAAGAGGATTAATCATTATTTCTCATTTGGATTTTGTTCAAGTTTAAAATTTTGATTTTTTTATAGATGAATTTAATAATGTGTGTGTTTGAATTAAGTTCGGGATATTTGTATTAGAAATATATTAGCGATAGATTTGGCTAATGAGGAGGTATCTGAAATTTTAACCGACATGACGCAGGAATGTGACATATAATATTTAAAATTAAAACAAAGCAAGAACGTGGACGATAGTACGTGGTAAATCAGTAAATGCAGTGTCTTGCTAGGCGAGCGTATATATTTGTAATTATAGCCGCTACTGCCGGCAGTAAGTGGAGGCCAGCTCTTGTGGCTCAATTATATCGGGTAGCCGCGTTGTCCTCGGCAACAAAAGCAACGCTCCATCGGAGTATCGATATATTGTCAGAGAGGGGCCGATTAAGTGGGCCATTTCCGAGTGCTCGTTGCTCTGTCTATTGTTTCCGAGAGAGGCCCCATTTGCCACTCTCGTCCGCGCGTTCTCGCTGGCCGAGCGTGAGTGAAAACAAAAAAAAAAAGAAAAAAAAACAGACGGCCGAATGAATTTTTCAACGGACTGTTACACCGGATTACCTTGGTCAGGTGATCATTGTTGTTTATACCTTTTGTTGTTGTACTCGATAACAAGGAGCAGGTAAATATTTTTGAAGCGTTTTATGCAGCCACTAGCTGCAAAATGCAATTAAGAGTTTTGCGGAGCGATACCTATTTTGTGCGACTGACGATGAGAGCCACGTGAGATTAGTAGGATATTTTATTGGTATCGTAACAATGACATACTCGTCAGAGTGTCAGGCATTTTAACTCTCTGCAATCTGTATCTTTTTTGGCTTAAGCGAAATTTTATTCTGAAATTTCTCCTAAAGACGGGCGGATTAAATGAAGATTTTAATATTTTACATTTAATATTTTTAACATTTCAATTAAAAAATTATTTGGTAACAGAGATGCTGAAAAGTAATCCTGAATTTTTTCACATTTTTTGAATCTAGAAGATTACCATAATTGATAGCACAATAGATAAAAAATGCGTTAATAGAGATAGGATTTTATCATTTGAAGTAAAAAAATTTTGGTTAAAAAAATGATCCAAATTGCAAACGGAGGTAATAAAAGATTGCAGATGGAGAGTTAAGATACAATATCTGCAAGAGAGTGTCCATTATAGAATTTGCGAAGATCGATTAGCGTAATATTATTCGATATTCCTCCGTCATAATCTGATAGAAATTTCTGATACCGTACGTATCAAAATGATGAAAATGATGAAATGTCTCTATTAGCGCATTTTTTATCTATCATGATATCAATTACGGCAATCTTCGTTCAACTTTTTAAGCAGCTTTTTCCCTTGCAGGATGAAGCTCGTTCCAGAGAATCTAGACGAGGCTCGCTTTGATAAGGCTCATTAAATGAGAGTACATAAAAAGTACTTTGAGTGGCACGAATCAAATGAAATTATCTACGAACACGACTCTGCCATGCGGTAATACCACCTTTTTATAGACCATTATGTAATTATGAGCTCTTCGCTCACTTTGCCCTGCTAATTTTTTATGCACATTTGACTTTAATTGGAACATTTTAAATGAATAAAAGATTGCACGGAAGTTAAAGAGAAGCTTTTTGCAAGTAGGGCTATGGAAAGCTTTCTACTGCGTTTGAAAATTTATTGTCAGACACTTTCGAAGGTATTGTACTTGATTGCAAGTGAATGGATAACAGTGATTCCATTATGTTCTGTATAATTAGAAATTATAATAATACTACGAGATATATATATATATAGATTCGAAACAGGACGTGTTTGAACAATTATAAGTGGAAATTAGACCGATAAAAATAAATCAAATAAAAGAATCTTTAGATTTTCCATTGCAAATCGTGGTGCTTAATAGTATTATTCATATGTAGATTACAAATTACTACGTTTTTCTATATAAATTACACGCCGATTTGGTTTGTCGGACTTGAAACGCAATCGTAAATTAAAATACTATTACAAATTATATATTCATCGTCAATTTAATAATGATACTAATAATCATTTTAAAACATTGCAAAGAGCTTATAAAAAATATCACTTCAGCCAGAGTTTGAACTCCTGATGACTTTTTGAAACGAACGTCTTACTAATTTGATCACCGAGGCATGTGGAGATAATTGTCGCGATAATTATAGCAAGAGAAAATTATTTTTTTCAAGGAAATATATATACACAATAAGAATAAATCAAATAAAAAAAATTCTATCTTTAATCGAAACGGATCTTTGTTTAATGTATGCATTTGTATGCGTGATCACAATCCAATATGTATAATTCCATGAATGACATACAAAATTGATCAGTTGGGATTGCTTGCAGAGATCAGCGAAAAGGAAGAAGAATATCTCAATATCCTTCGAGTACAAATTTGTACGAGCAAAGAATATACTTTTCTATTGTTACAGCCCGATCAATGCTTTCCGGATGCGTATCGGATATTAGCTTCTAGTATCGAATTTCTTTATTTCGCAATGAAGTGCTATTACGACGATTCACATTTACGTTGCATGTACGCGTACTTATCTGTGTAAAAGTGCGAAAGTGATATTAAAGGAGACTAGAAATCTGCGTTGTATGTATTGCACGTACAACGTATATTCCTTGGTTAAAATTGTAGCAAACGCCTACAGTCCTTTCGTAGTTTGCAATAAAGTTTATATAATATTTATTGTTCATTTTATGTGAATTATAATTGTTGCAAAATTTTCATTGTGTAAGAAATTTAATTATTGATGCATGCAATAAAGAAATAAAGAGAAGGAGAACAATCTAACTTGCGATTATTTTTTGTAGTAATTAGGACTTGCTCAACCACTAAAGTAATCACCTTATCACTCGCAGTTAATAAAATCTGAGCTTAATTTTGCCATATCCATGGTACGGCAGCACGAGGATATTAACTCGTGATAAAGTCCATAATCCTTGTTTGCAAATTTATGAACGGATTGACAAGCGTAAAGCTTGACTGGCCGAGAAGAGGCGCTTCACAGAAATTCGGAACAAAAGGGATCCTCGGCTCTGTCAAGTCAGGTCAATCACCGATACTGTATCGCTTCGTAACATCTCGACGTACGAAATCTGTCTGCGATAACTATACTACGTCAAGTGACATAAAAACAGAAACTGCAGATCCATATTCAAATATGTTTTTTTTATATACAAGTGCCAAAATAAATTGTTTATAAATTAAAGATTAAATTATAAATTATAGATTAAAGATACGAGAGAATTTTTAATAAATAAGCTTTGGGATGCTAATTCGTTAAATTAAAGCGAAGAAAATACGCGTTTCTCTTTTTGCTTCTCTTTCTTTTTCTGATTTTGTATGATAAATGCACTGAAAAAAAATATAGTCAATTTTAATAAATATTTAGTTGAATACTGCCAACTAAATATTTATTAAATATAAAGATATATTTATTTGATACAAGAAATGTTAATTTGATTTAACAATTTCTTTTTTATTGAACAAATATTTATTTACTGTACGTAAATGTTTAGTTGGCAGTATTGAACTAAATATTTATTAAAATTGACTATATTTTTTTCTCAGTGTAGAGGATAAATTGGTTTTACTAGGGAAACCCCAAAATTTCAATCCTAGTTTTTCGATGTTAGTTTTTTTTGGTGATTCTTGAGGCCAAAAAATATACAAGTTATGGTGTTTATCAACATGCGGCTTTGTTTTCGAATTATATATTTTCGAAAATATACGAAAAATTCAGAGATCGCGCTTATTTTTCAAGGAGAGCTTATAAAGAAAATGCATGAAGATACAGAATGTGTCTTTGGCGGTTTAGTCCTTTCCGAATAGCGATGTTCTCCGCATGCCCGAGCTTGCTGCATGCATGGCCGTTACAGTCTGCTTATGCATTCCGAACGTGATCCCCGATAGACGCTCTGCATAGATGTGCGATCATCCTTTGAAGGGATAATGCAGAACTGATTATTACGGTCAATGAAATAATGTGGGAATGTTGTCGTCCTATTGCATAATTATGTGATTGTAATTATTGCTTTGACGTTCTCGACTATTTTGTACTGGATTTACTCTATTTCCTTCCTCAAGTTAACTTCAGGTAATATCGATTATTTAATTGAAGCCACAAGCTTATACAGTTAGCATAAATCCCGTACGTTATACATTAGACGGAAATTTCAAAGATTAATTTAAAGGAAATCATATTAAAGATAGACATACAAGTTTTCTGTAAAGAATTTATAAATAATAAATTTTTTAAATTTTATGTATTGCTCTTTTTCTTCGTATTTTCTATAAATGATCTTATATACTTTTTTTTTAAAGAAAAATATGAAAAATGATAGTATGGGAAAAATATGAAAAATAGCTTACGTGGCTATATATAAGTCACTCTATGGTCGTTTTATAATTAGATGAATAATTTTTTTAAAGTTTTATAATGTCTTTAACTTAATACGAATTTTGTATACATGTATATGTAAAATTTACAATTATTTTTCTTTTCTCAGCTTATTTTTTGCTTCTATTCACAATATATTATTATTTACAAAAAATATTTGTACTCGTATATAAATATGTATGTGATGTTTGTGCGATCGCAGTATATTGAGCTCGGATCCGTAGGTTCGTTAAATTTAAATGACTGTACGGATCAGTCATCTCTCTGCGGAATAAAAAATTTGTTTCTTGAGGTTAAATATCGAAAGTAAAATAATTATATAGATATGCATATTATATTACACTAGATGCATATTATTCGTAGAAAGTTCGCAATATTGACTGTAATTAAATCCACGATACACATTTGATACCTGTTTTTAGCGACTTTTAACGCACAATTAAAGTATATAGTTTTCAAGCATTATATCCATTTCTATCAATAAATTAACTTCAATCTTTTTTATCTTGTTCTCGTTCTAAGAATCAGAAAAAGATAAAAAGTAAGTTAAATCGAAATTAAAATTAATCATTGGTAGAAATGGACATTAGGAAAAGAAAAACGGTAGAGTGCTCTCTCCTTCCCCGCTCTGCTATAGAAACGTATAAGAATAACTACGGAAAGTAGTTTCGGCTACTAATTTCTGGTACTTTAATCGTGTTACCGCATCTTCGATGCAGCCTAGAGAAATTATACGCAACGACGAGAGTTAATCGTCCATTGCGAGGCGCGGAAAGCGGGCGGTAGATGGGGAGGTTCGCACTTAATTGCCGAATCTAAACTAACGGGAAGTCTTCGGAGCGGTCGTGCATGCGGTATCCGGCGCGTGTACGGGTTTCCAATTAAAAGTTGCTTGTTTTCTCTCTTGGCCGCGGCCTTCCTGCCAACTTTTGGATACGACCGATCCTCTCTCGTAGGCCGTTCCGGCATCTAATTATCTCCACTTGGAAATTGGGACGAGCAAACGTTTAATTTCTCGTCCCCTTATATGTACGTGACCAACTATCACCCGATGCACGATACAAAGAGCATTTGTGATTTCAGTAACGTCGTGCATTGTAAAAGATTCTGAATAAATTGTGAATTTAGTCATTTAAACTACAGCCATGTCGACACAATTATTAAGCACCCTAATTAATATTTTTCTAAAAAATGATGAATTACTTTTCTTTTAACGACTCTTAAAATTAATTGACATCTATCCATGTATACTTTTTTAAAATCTATTAGATACGTAATGGTGTTTATAAATGCCATGCTGGTATAACATGGTTAAAAGAAGTAAAAATCGATGTCATAGATTGGTCTCTACAAAGTTTTGACATCAATGAACTGAATATTTATGAGTTTACTTAAAGAAAAAGATCCATAATTTAAAACGCACTTTAAAACGAGACTTATAAATTGCGATTAAGGAAAGATGAGGAAAAATAACAAAATTTATAATTGCAAAAAAATTAGTGCAAAATTTAAAAAAATTGCAAAAGTTATAAAACAAAAGGGAAACGTAATAAAATATTAAGTATTAACAATTGTTATTAGCAAATAAAACTTATTTTTATCAAAACGTATAAAACATACTAAGAATCACGAAACTTACAAGGGTGCTTAATAATTTTGGAGACGGCTGTATAATGGCATGATTTTTGACAACTGATAAAATAGCACAATGTGTTTTATTATAATATGTATATTATACATTACTTAAAAAATGAATGTGAGTTAAAAAATAGCCTAAGTTCTTTTTGTATATTAATGTGCATTTTGCGGGAATCATAAGAAAATAATGTTTGATGATACTTTTCTTTACCCTTTACCTATAATTTTATCAATTGCATGTCTCATTACAATTCTATTCATATTCTTATGACGTAATTTTCTTATAGTAGATATTACACGCTGCATGAGTATGTAACGTTATTCAATGAAATATGAAAAGTAAAATTGACACATGTACTTAATACAACATATATACTTAATTTCAAATAATTATTCCTTCATATAAACTTACTTAATTTTAATGCATTTCTTAAATTGGACTATGTAGATCTTTACGGTATCAAGTACTTGTTAAAAATTGACGCTATCTGTTATGGATATTGAATTAAAGCTTCAAGGATCTAAGCGAGATTCCGCCCATCGCGAACTCGATTTTGAATATCTCTGCTGCTGAAACGCCCATTTGCCTGGGCACGAGGATGATCCTAGCCAGTCGGCACCGAAATCGGTGGCAAGCCAGGACACCGGAGTATACCGAAGGATGCCGAGGGAGTTCTTCCGGTCACTTCAACTTTTGATGGCGGCATGCAATTGTCCAGGGCGCTATTCCTGCCCCGCTAACCCACCGTTTCACCATTTCTCATCTCTTTCTCTTTCTATCTTTCTCTCTATCCCGTTCTTTGACTCCGCAGCGATGTAATTAACTGCTGTCAGTGGCACGTGTGCTCCAAACGAGGCTACCAAGCGGGATGAGGCGGTTTAAGCAGGCAGCAGGGTGGTGAGATCGTTGGTGGCGAGTGAGCGGGGTAGCGAGGGATAAAGCGGGTAAACGGAAGGGATGAAAATTTCGACTCCTACCTCCTTCTCACGCCATTGCCATTTTGCCTCCCTTCCCTCTCTGTCTCCCTCTTCTCCTTCGTAGCCGGTCCCTTCTCGCTCCGCCGTGATCACATTCTCGCTTAGGCAGCTAGCCCAACGTCGGGCTCACGCCCTTATCTATCCACTTACCCCACTTTCCCATCCCGGGCGTGAAATTGATCTTCGCTCTTTGTTCACGTGCTCGTCCGACGAGCGAAATTTTCGGAAACTTTCGAAAGCCGAAAAAGCAGAAATGCGAGATTAGGACTGCGTTCGGTATTTCTTTCGCAGCACTTATAAGCATCATTTGTCTTTGTTAATATTTGATAAACAACAAGGATGAAACGGTGCTTAAAGCGGTTCTAAGCGCAAAGTGAACGCAACCTTACATAGATATATACAGCGAGACAGGGGCTCGAAATAATATGGATTGTGGTACAGTATGCGTTCTGTCTTTCATAACCAGAAATTCTCGATGCAACAAATTTGAATAAAGAGAAAATAAAAAAGAGATCTCTATAATAAACCTGATGATATATATTTGCTATGAATTTTTTCAAAGGAAGGAGTTTAATTTAAGAGTTTATATTTTAACCATTAATTCTACTATATTGATTCTATTTTGAATCTTTCGACTGTGCTTTAAAAATAATATTTGTAGTGTTTGCGTTTGTGTGTACGTGCGTGCGTGTGTGTGTGTGTGTGTGTGCGTGCGCGTACGTGCAAGGATTTTATAAAAAATGTCAATTAATGTGATGTATTGATATTTGAAAGTTTTGAAACAAGTCTGTCTTATTTTTAGAATATTTTAATGTCGCGGTGATTGATCGACAACCTCTTGCATATATTATGTATGCACCATACACTTTTTAAATAAAACAAATAAATGCCAAATTTGGTATAAAAGTATCAGACAAATGAAGATAGATGCATGCTTTCATCGGGGATTTCATCGCAAGTTACAAATTGACACGTCAACAAATTGGCAAGAATTACGCTTAACTCGATTTGTCCGGTCTGTTCTAGATATGGCGTTTGCATTAGAAAGCAGTTCTAGATTCCGTTTGCACGTACTAATAGTCAGTGATGGAACCGAAGCTTAAACTGTAATTATATCAGCGACTGTCGCTGTTGAATGTAAAGCTGCTTCCATGTCCACGTGCAATTTATTTGCCGTTCTCGTGTGTAATTGGATCATTTCTGGCTTACAATTAGTAGTTTGATGAACGATATCTGACTGAAGATGTCCAATGCGATTTAAGTGATGCATGTATATTGATACGACGTTATACGATACATTTGACGCCGTTAGATGCGAAAAGATTAGTTTGATTATGCATTTCTCATTGGTTCTAGCAGAATTCTATAATCATTTTTAAGAATATCGAGACTAGTTTCTACGTGAATTTATAATATCTGATTCTGTATATCGCGCGTCGGAATCCTTTTCTATCTTGAAACGCCATCATGAGCAGAATCAAAATAGTAATATCACTTTATTAAATAAGAAACAATTTAATTTTTTTATGCTAATAAGCATCTTTATATTAGGTGTACAACTTCCGCCGTTTTTTCCCCGAAATTCGAGGCTTTATTGTAAAAAACTGGTTATACATTTATGATTCAAAGTATTGTCCATCGCTGGCCACTTTCTCTCATCTTTCGGGCAGCGTACAAATCCCGCGTCGAAAAAACTGGTCATCTTTTGAGACGATCCACGAATCGATCCAATTTTTTACTTCTTCATAAGACCGGAAATGCTGGTCAGCCAGACCATGTGCCATTGATCGAAACAAGTGATAATCAGAGGGAGCAACGTCTGGAGAATACGGCGGGTGGGGTAGGACTTCCCATTTCAACGTTTCCAAGTATGTCTTGACCACTTTCGCAACATGGGGTCGAGCATTGTCATGCTGCAAAATCACTTTATCGTGTCTCTCGTTGTATTGCGGCCGTTTGTCTTTCAATGCTTGGTTCAAACGCATCAATTGCGTTCGATACCGATCGCCTGTGATTGTTTCAGTCGGTTTTAATACACTACGCCGAGCTGGTTCCACCAAATACAGAGCACGACCTTGGAGCCATGAATATTCGGTTTGGCCGTCGACGTGGAATCATGGGCCAGGAACTCCTCATGATTTTCTGCGCTTGGGGTTATCGTAATGAATCCATTTTTCGTCCCCAGTCACAATGCGATGCAGAAATCCCTTCCGTCTTTGCCTTTCAAACAGCTGTTCACAATCAAACAAACGCCGTTCAACATCTCTCGGCTTCAACTCGTACGGCACC
>NW_017297292.1:1576750-1618415 GCF_001594075.2 Trachymyrmex cornetzi | reverse complement strand
TTGGCTCGTAAACTGACATTTTCAATCGAGAATAACTTTATGATGCAGACACAAATCGACTAATGTTTCTATGGGGTTATGCTGATAGATGCCCAAGTTTGTTGTATGACGTCTATGATCTATTTATTTCGACCACCACTTACCGCTAAAGCCATCTATAGAAAAACGACGGAAGCAAAGTCGTATATCTAATATAAGGATATTAGCAATCAGATGTTAATGGAAATCTTAAAATCTGTAAATAATTTATTGCGAAAAAATATTTTTCTTTATATTATACCTACTTTTTATTAATTACAATATTTATTATATTTATAATATCATATTAAAAATATATAACATGCATTACGCACATCGTATAACGCGTATTATATGGACTTGTTACAACAGCCAATAGGATCGGGCTCTCAATTGGACGTATCCTATGTCTGAATAGTAATGGTCAACGACAGGTCAAAGGCAACCTGCGATACTCTCTGGTTTAAAGGACAAAGGAAACGCAATTCTCTCATGCAATTTCCTCGCTGACGCCGAATAAAGTGCTGGAATTTGGCACTTCAAAGACCGCAGGAGTGGCATTGTCATTCCAGTGGTATCTACTTTTCATTCCCTTCTTGTTAGCTTTTTGTCATGCCCTATCGATCGCGGTTAATATCATCTGGCTTTAGCATGTGAGATATGAAAATCGAGTTTAGCAAAACAATATAATACCTTTTTATACAAGAACGATACGCTTACGATAACGTGAAATTCCTTTTTTAATTCTATGATATTTATTAAAGCACAGTTTTATATATTGACTAACTGTGATTGAATTATTGTTGCTTTACATGATTTTGTATTATCAGTAAAGTATTTTTTTTTGTATTTTCTGTACACGGAAAGAACGGTTTTGTTGAAGCATTAAAAATTTTAGATAGGTACAGATATGAAAATATAAGCGTTCAATATAATTATTTTGATAGACTAATAAAACTATTTTTAGATTTACATCTGCCTAAATTTTTAGATACTTCAACAAAATCATTCTTTCCATGTAACTTGTACTGAAAATTAATTTTCATAGAATATCTCTTATCTCTTTATGTATTAGTTTCACTGTACTGTGCTATTAAATTGTCTACTAATAATATCGTTAAATACATTTATCGATGTTGGAAATTGGTAAGATATTAAAGGTAAAATAGGATGTGCTGCGCAATACTATCTTCTTTCCTGTATATTACAGCAAAATGTAGATAAATGAATAATAGAAATTTAATTTTACGAGATTAATGGCAGATACATGAGTAATCAATTTAATCAAATCGTCCGATGCATAATCGGGCTTTATTTCTTGACAATTTAACACGTTTTAATCGAGAGTTATTACTTGGTTACACGCGCAATCGTCGACGAATTTCGACGCGGCTATCTCATTATTTTGTTGCGACGTGTGTATGATATCGAGCCCTTTCAGGCAAAATTGATTACCGCAGTAATCTATCCTTGTCCAACGGATAGACGAAGGGTGTTGCAGATTGCACACGTACTCTCTTCAATCATTTACTCTCGTCTCGTATAAACGATCGGCCCGATTTTTAACTTTCGAACAAATTCCGATCGTATTAATTGCTCCTGCGTTATTTCGCCGGAACAACGCCGAGCGCGTAGCATTTATCGTCGGGAGAAGCAGAGGAAATTAATTCGGATCCCTCTCTCCTTTTTTTTTATACCACAACTGCGGCAGTTTGACAGCCTCTGACAAACGGCTAACCGCGTTGGATCGACATAGTTGTTGAGTTTACCCTGCAGGCAGTTCAGGTCTAATTGTGATCGGCCGACAGTGGTCGCACTGACAATTACACGACGACATTTCTGTTGACGCGCTCATGGTTATCATTAAATTTGACCCTCTCTAATTGCCTGCGTTCGCAAACGGTGCGAGGAAAGAGATTGAAATGAATCGGATTGCGTCATTTATTGAATGCCTTGATGTATCGTTGCGAAATTGTATGTTCATTTCGCATGAAAGTGTTTATGAACACTTCGAAATTAAAATTATGTAGAGGAAAGGAAGTGATTGTGGCACAAGTGATAGGTTGTGGAATATTACAATATTTTTTATAGTTTGTACTGCATTCTGTCAACCATAAAACTTACTTCGCAGTCTGCTTGGACGTTATAATATGACTACTAGTCATTAGTGTTTACTGCGTTGTTGTAAAAGTTGCATTTCAGTTTTGCATGTAACAGACAGTTTCACAGATGTGTACTCTTTACATGGAAAGAACGATTTTGCTGAAAGATCTAAAATTTTGCTGAATACAGATCTAAAAATAACTTTGTTGAACCATTGAAATAATTTTGATGGAAACTCAAACTAATTGTTAGAACATATACATTTTTTACAGCATTGCTCATCATTTTTTAGTTTTCAACACAATTAGTTTAATGAGCTAACAAAATTATTTTCAGCTCTGTGTTCAGCAAAATTTTACACTCTTCAGCAAAATCGTTCTTTCCGTATACGTAATTTTGAAAAATATATTGGTATATTAATTTTGTAATTTCAGTCTAGCTTGAAGGCCTCAAATGTGGCTTTCAAATGATATAATTGAACTAAATTCAGTAACAAAATGTGAGTGTATCCGACGTGTAAAATGCTGTATATTAGTTGATAATATTCCATATTCGCCCTCTTATTCCATTATCGCAATATCTTTTATTCCCTTTTCAGTTTTTTGTAAATTACGTTTATTTTGTGTATTTAAAGGAAGTTCTACCTATAACATAATTAGTATCACTCTAGCTAATAAACTTGTACCAAAAATAATTATGTTATATGAATTATATATTTACTAAGTTATTTCAATAAAACAAAATGATAATATTCCATAATTCTTCCTTTCCTCGATATAAACGTATGTAAGATTATTTATACAAGTGCTGCTTTTTATTATCAAGAAAGGTATCACATCTGGTAGCTATTGTTGTCAAGGTAGCTTTTCATTCGACTTCATCACCATTATTCATCAAACAGCATTTTTGCACAAAGCTCTTATGATTTCTTATAAAATAATGATCAAGGCTGCAAACGTAACCGCTAGCTACAAGTCTAATTGCTCTTTCGTTTGCTGTATTACAAGCACAAATATTCTATTTAAGCCGCAAGCTTCACGAACGGAATTTCCAAACAGAATCGCAAGGTGCATTGCGACTGGCATTATGCAAGCAAATGTAATAACGATGAACACAGAATTCGCGATACACTTTTATATTCCTTCATTTTACTCTGCTTTACAAATGTATACTTAAAATTTGTCAACGTTCTACATGTTGGAGAATCGTGATACAGACCGCGCTTTTTCCCTTAAAATTGTTATAGCATTAATAATTTCTGATTCCTGAATAATCAAAAATTAAAAAGACCTTTGTTAAGTGAAAAATCTGGTATATTTAGAATTATGTACAGGTACAACAAAAATTTTATTTTTTGAAAGATGAGGTTGACTTTCCAAAAGTGAAAAATCTGATTTAAGTAAAGCTTCTGATTTTTTACTAAAGCACTGAGAGAAATGATTTTGTTATAGGAACAAATCCAGGGAAAACAAATGTGATATTTGATGTAAAGCCTCTTATTTGCTAGCGATACTATTGATTATATACTTTTATATATGTATATACATATATATATCTCGTATATATAAAAGTCGTAGACGGTTGCTGGGTCTCAAATTGTAAGAAATTGACTAATTCTAGCAAGTTTTCTCCCTATATTTGACTATGCTTGGTCAGTTTCCTACGACTTAAGACTCCACGATCATCTACAATTTCTATGTAAACAAGCCTAAAGTCTATCCAAAAAATAGGTTAGATTCTATATAGTTTGCTTCTGTTACTAATAATTGATTGGTATAGCAGACTAACAGCAATCACAACAACAAAATTTGTTGTCACATATTTACCGATCACTTGTTAAAGGTACTCTAGTAACTTGTTAAATTAACAAAATCCTTTCTCTCAGTGAGCATCTTGTCAATATGTCTCATATTGCATAATCTTGCAAAATCCTTGCTACATTTTTAATCTTTTGCATATGACAGACTGTATCAGATTACAGATATTGATCTTCCAAAGATTCATAATTCGCATGATCTGTTCACCATTATTGTATTTCACTGTATCGACCTGATTCTCCTCCAGGTCATCGCAAGGATTGAGCAAGGGGAATAAAATGAAAGAAGGGGGAGGGGGGGTGGACCCTTATCCGGCCGGGATGCAATTTTGTGGTATTAATGTTGCAAGAGCGTCAACCGCGAGCGGTCGGTGCGCTGAGGACTCTAGCTTTCCTCTCCATAGACAAACCATTCTGTACTCGACCTGTTTTCGCAAGGAATGAAATTGCACGCGAAAATTTGTACTTTCCGGGGTAGCCTGCCATTCTAACGGACGATATATTTTTGAAGAATACTTAATTTAGTATATACAGTTCTGGAGTAAATTTAATACAAAGTGACTGTAAAAGTAATTATTAAATTAGTTACATAGTTATAAAAAAAAGTAATTAAATTAAGTTACAGTTATAAATGGAAGGAAAAAAATTAAGTTAAGTTACAGTTACTGAAAAAAATCTTACTCTAACTGTAACTTCGATACAAGTAACGAGTTACCAACCCTGTGAATAACGTATGATGTACATGCCACATGCATACAGTTACATACAAGCATAACTTCCTCCGTGTGTATAATGTATGTGCATCGTACAATGACGATATATGCGAGCTATTCGGCGCGTGTATTCATATTAAACGTACATATTTGCGTGTCGTCAACTATATGTACTTACTATTCCAGGACTGTTGAATTGGCAGGGCAGCAGCGCGTTTCCACCGGTTTGCGCTAAAACATCCTTGATGAATTTCGGCCTCGCACGAGAGTCAACTGGGTCGGTCTCTTTTGTCGAACCGCCTCGTTCAATTGCGCCATCTGTAAATATTCGGTAGAAAACTTTTACACTAATGATGCTCGATCTTAGCAGAAGAATCAATTTTTTAAATCGTCTTGAGTCGTAACTACAAGTTTCGAGTCATCAAAAAAATCAAATATCAAAGAATTGATTCGACAAAGATCAATCTAAAAGATTAACGTAGTTAATTGCATACATCTCTTATATCGTTTATGAACATAATGTAATATTAGATTTATTTTTTACTTCAAGAAGTGGAACTTCCCCTTTTTCCCCAGGGAGACTATTCCACTGGGCTTTTTGGCTCAGATTTACTGAAAACAAGGAGAACATGATATCTGGGGAGCACTCGCGTGGGAATCCAAACTAATTGTTCGGATTTCGGTGATAATTATATAAATTAGATAGAGAAGGTAAAGATTTCCTTGTTTAATTAAATAATATTCGTTAAACCTTTGGGCAATCTCTTAATTCTCCTGTTCAGCATTCAGTAGCTAGAAATGGTTGTCAAATCGTTTTCAGTTTTAACGAGCTGTTAGTTTTCAATGGGTACTCAATTGAACATTCGTTAACAAGAGAATTCGATAAAAGTTGACGTAGAGTTTGAAGTCGGAAATTTTGAAGTAGACAGGTCAAGAATATATAGAGTGTCCCGAACAGTTTCGAGAGTTGAAAAAAAGGATTTGATTCGATAAAAATTTATCACTAAATTTTCAAAGTATTATTTATCAATAATTAAAGATTTGTTAAAAATTTAAGGTTTGCATCATAAATGAAAAAGGATTTAAAAGATTTCGTTTATACACCTGCGATATTACAGAAATAATTTTGCTTTTCATAATAAAATAAAATTTTTATCAAATAGTTAACATGATTGCATATTGATCGTATATTACGAAAATATATTTCTGTATACTCGGACAATATTTTACTTTTCTTTCATTATATTGATAATAATTTCCAAGCACGCTTGCATTATATAAGCACATCCTTCCTCCGTTGAGCGCGTCGCTTCGAATTTCATAACATTCGAACGAACGGAAAATGATTATTGTGTAAAAGGATGATTAATGTAATTATTGTATTCAATAATACGTGCAATGTAATATAATAATTTATTTTTGAACGCGCCTATTAATACTCGAAATTTGATACATGTTATTTGTTTTATTTATTGAAATTATAATAATATTTGAATTTAATACACAAATATAATCCGAAATATTAGATCCACATATAAGTACAATCTGAATGTGTGTATTTCACTAAAATTTCATTGTTAATGAAATTTTAGTGAAATACACACATTCAAATATCGCGCAATTATCGCGTGCTCTTGCAACGGTAGATTTTATAATGACTCCTCTTTAGTAAGAAAATGTTTTTAATGCAATATATATTTAAAATTTGT
Organism: Trachymyrmex cornetzi; assembly: GCF_001594075.2. Lineage (NCBI taxonomy): Eukaryota > Metazoa > Arthropoda > Insecta > Hymenoptera > Formicidae > Trachymyrmex > Trachymyrmex cornetzi. Next base: position 1,612,056 of record NW_017297292.1, on the reverse strand, counting down.
ATTATACTTTCAACGAAAATTTTGTTAAATCTGTATTAAAGAATTTTAACGAAAATAATTATGTATCAATGCTATTAGAGAATTTTAATAGAATTTTCTTTAGTTATATATATAAATACAATTTTACCTCAACAAATTTAACACATGATGCAAACGCGTGACTTAATTGTTCAAGTTTAACTTGTAGTGGAAAATTACAATTAGCTGGTTAAATTTTAACTGGTTAAGCGGCCTGTGGCCTTGCTTTGCTGGATGTTAGGTGTCACTAACATCCGCGTTTATCTCTTCATTATTACAAGAAGTCATCTGAGCAGTCAGCGCGCACGTGTTTGAACTAAAGCGTAGAGATTCCGGCTTTCCCTCTGGCGTTTACACCTATATTCAATATAGACCGAGGATATTGGAGATTACGTTACCATACATGTGTATGATTAGTTCAGAGTAGAACCGACTGAATCGGTAATGGCTGCGTCACGTATTGCGTAGATCCATTCGATCGTGCCGTAAGTTCGATTCGCGTTCTCGTTCGCGTGCACGTTACAAACAATGGATAAAGAGACGAGAGGAAATTACATCGACGCCGCTTGTAGCAATCTCAGCGTTGTAATCCGTAACAGCATATTAAAATGCCGGGCGGACGGTCATTTGTATGTCGGCGCCATATCGGATACGCTATCGATCGAATATTTATAATGGGCATTTATAATGGGCGCGATATCTCGTCGCATTGAGAGCGTAATATCGTCGCATTATGAACAAAGCACGTATCAAATATCGGTTCTCATTGTTGATATCGGAGGATACTGATAACGAGGAGAAATTCGCTAAAATACATATTATTCGGCCAAACCTGTTAAAAAATTTAAGGTATAGGTATTACTATTGATCTTAAATTCCAAAAATTTCGTAAAAATAGAGTTTGTATAAAGCAAGATATTTGCATACATTTGGGTACGTATTTGTGATTAAATGATTCAAATATTTCAAAACGTAGACATCAAATCTTAAATGTCCACTTAAAAAGTCTTAGCATAAAATATATGATAAATTATATGATATATATTAAATATATGATAAAGGACATAAAGAATACCGATATCTTAGCAGAAGATATTGACGAAAGTCTGTTTACTGACTGTTTGTACACTTACAAGTCTCCAAATCCAGATTTAGCAATTCGTACTTCCGGAGAGACTCGACTTAGCGATTTCCTCATGTGGCAGGTAAGAAACATTTTATTCTTGTGACTTAAATATATTTCTTCTTGTAATTAAAGCGAATCTCTTCATTTAAAACTTTATCCAAATTTTTTTTAGGTTTCCAACTCTTGCATCTACTTTAGAAGTAATTGTGGCCTGAATTCAGTATATGGACTTTTCTTAAAGCAATCTTTTATTATCAGAGATGTTATCCTTACTTGCAAAGAAATTGGAAACCAATCATGCATAATTGAAGAGTATCCAAGTTTGTTAAGAATTTGCACAAAGAACGCGAAATTATGATCGAAAAAGCATATCAATTAGTAAATTAATCTTGATATTAAAATTAAGTAGATTACAATTAAGTAAATTAATCTTAATATTTATAGATTTTTAAATTAATTTTAATATTGAAAGTTATATATAATATATTCAATCCTAGAAACAAATGAACGCTATTCCATATGTCGATGAAACATGCTGAAAATCTGTTGCAAGTATTTTGCTTTAAAGATTAAATACCTATGTATAAATACTTAATAAAATATATAATATACAATAAAAAAATATTTTATACTTTTATAAAAACGTTTCTTGTTAAAATTTTTGTAAGGAATTTTTAGTAGGTATATCCGAATGTTAATTTAACATAACGTGATTATGTTATTTGAATATTTTGTGAATTGAATTCTTAATGTTAAAGTAACACAATATTGTTATGTAAACAGATATTTGTTTACTTGATGAGTGAGTGATCAAATATTTAATATAAAAATAATATAGCTTTAAGATTACAATTCTAAGATAAATAAATAAAAGATAAATGTGTTAATTTAACGTATTATAATGTTAATTTTAAAAATATGTTTTTACAATTTGTTTCTAATTGAGTACAGGTGCTACATTTTTGTGTTAATTTTAAATGTTTGTGTTGCTTTCTAATATAGTCATCTTAATTTAACACCAAAATTTGAATGAACTTTTTGGGACATGTTAAATGTATTAAATTTAACACGAATTTTTTAACTGTATATAATGAATCTGGCGATATCTGGTTTGTCATCAGATTAAATTTGAAATCATGAAAAGACTTTAAAATGATTGCGTTGCGTTTGAAAGAATACGTTGATTAACTCTTCATCGCATGCGACATCTTGTTTCCTCCAGAGGATGATCTGTCGCTTGACTGTCGTTATCTATCTCGGTGGATCGTTCATGACTTGCTGCTTATATAGGGAGAGTGGTGTCGGTTGAAACAAAAAAAATTTTTTTTTTGCAGCTAACCAATTTATTATAAATAAGAAAAAATTGAAATTTTTTATGAAAACAAATATATCCTTTGGCATTAATTTCAACTTAATAGATATTTAAAAAAGTAACAAATTATAAATGATATTTATCATTAATGGCATCGCCGCGACTTGTTACAATTGACACCGCGGTGGTGTCAATTGTATCACTGCCGCTTGTTTCGATTTTATATCCATTAAACTTACATGTAAACAATAAATTGAATTGATATATACCTTACTGCAAAGCTTGATATTCATATAAGTGTGATATTCACATCACACAGTATCGTCGTATTACAAATTGTTGTGGAACGAGTTGCACTAAATAATGGCGGGTAACAAAGTTTACAATCTAACCTTGATTTAACAAAAATAGGTGCTGCTACGTTTGCACTTACGAATGGCCACTCAATTTTTCGTCAATGACTTATGTCTGTTAACGGTATGCAACCGTGCATGCAGTTCAGCCTTTCGTCAATAGATACAGCTATTGCGGTCAATGTTACAATTGACCCTCTGTTTCAACCGACACCACTCTCCCCTACTCGAATTGACTTTAATACACGAGTCAAGGTACGAATGGGATTGAACAAGCATAAGAATGAATCATTGAAGATCCATGATTAAGTAGATATCGCAAGTCCGTTTCATGTTCCACTCGATAACAGCTGAAGTTTCTCCTTTATGAATCGATTTGCCGCGTCCGCCTTTCCGACGTTCATCATTTCGTACTTTTTCGCGATTACGTCCAGTCCGATCCTGCAAAAACTTTGGTTGGTTGTCTTGCGATTTAACATCGTAGATATCGTTTTCAAGACATTGCAATGCATCTGTCCACGCATTATCGATTTCGTGGGTTATCACTTGTGTAGGTTAGAGATGCTATAACAGAGTCAGGTCACGAGCAATTTTGTCAAAATCCTATACAAGAAAGAAAAATATGCTTTATTCCTGTATTTTTACAAATTTTTGCGATTCTTTAATCATCTAATTCATCACATTTTTATGAGTACATTAATAAAGTGTAATGTTTAGTTTTCTCGAAACAAGAGAGTGTTTCTTTAAAAGACCTATATCAATATCGGCAAGTTTCTCTCTCGTAGAATTTTGACAAAATCGCTCGTGGCCAGATTCTGTTATAAGGTTTCCAGTGTAAGTTTATGCTTCGGCCGCTAGTCGCTTCCGGGCCGGTTAACGAAGGTCTGTGTGTAACGACTTGGCGTGAGCATCGAAGCACATCGTAAACTGTATTGCGTTGGTCCGAGAGAATATTATACACCGTTGACGTGGGTTGCCAGTGACGCGTGCGGCCGAGCTGTATCACGAGATCGAGAGACTCACGTCTAGCGTCGGAGCTAGATGGAATTTTTATGACCGAATGTGTTAAAAATATTATCGCGTCATGGGGCGCAGGCAGTTTTCCTCGCGAAAAGCGTCGGCAGGCTCATTCGGAATGTATTGGACAATGCCTATGGCCGCACCGGCGTGACGCGCTACATATGCCGGAGTGATAAAGTATTCCGAAAATGTGATTCTATCGATTGTGGAATACCGGCTGGAATATATCGAGACTAGTAGCTCCAGGATAAATCGTCTTTTGTGATGTATTTCTCGCACGGTCGAGTTTGAATGGAGAAAGAAACTGCTACAATTCGGAATATTTCCGGACACTTCATAAAATTTTTACGCATATCGTGGAGCTAATTTCCAACTTATTAACATTGTTAACAGATTTTATATTATACGAAGAAATAGCACAGACAAAAATGGTCTTTAATTGCTATTTAAAAGATGCAACACCACGACACGAGTGAACAACGTAATTACTCTCGTGCGGGTAATTCCCGAAGTGTACACGAATAGTTGATGCTATTGAAAATTGCCGTGTTGAACGTTACATGTTCAGAAAGTACGAAGCGCTTTTAGATATACACGCTGCATTACATCGCTGTTGCGCTTATGCATATGCAGAAACGATAATATGACAGCTCGCAAAGTATTCCACTGTATATCCTCTTCTACGAGATTACCAGCTTTCTGGTACACGAGTGTGTCGGAACTTCCCTTGTCGACCCATCCGTGTATCTAACTTCAAACCATGTCATAAATCGAAAGATATCATGCGAAAATGTTGCGTAGAGCATCAAAGGTAATATTGCAGCATGAATCAAGAGATTTTCATAGATTAAGAAATATTATGTGAGAGTCCATGCAAAATGTTGTAAATTGCTTTTTCGAAAACATTAAGGATAATAATAACGTTCTTTTTTTTCAGTTTTTTTATGAAACCTCATTTTATAGAAAAGAATTTATAGAAAAAATAAGATATATTATTTTTCTTTTATATTTTATATTCTAATTGTCAGTTATTTTTTTGAAAAAATGTATAAAAAATTTTTAATTATTTTTTAAGGAAAAAGTAAAACTGTGTTAATTACATTGAAAGTTACGACGTGCAATGTGTATACGCGAAAATATAATTTTATGTATTATGCACGTTTAATATCCTAGCAATTTTATTCCTTTATTGTACATTTCTACCTTCCATTGAGACATTGTATTTGAGAATTGTCATATATAATCTTCGTAATATCTTTGGATCTAGGTCTGAATCTCGAAGTATATGTGTAGATGTATTTTATGCTCCGCGTATGTATCAAGTTGACGAGGTCGCGCCGTGATATAGAACGACAGATTATTACACGGATTCTGATGTCACAGGTGTTGCTCTTGGTTGCTTGTCAACAGGTTTACGTCGTCTGACTCTGTATGCGGTCAACATCGCCAGTGAAGCGTGTACATGAACATGAAAAGCAATATGCTCTAGATACCACAAATAATTTTTATTTTTCATCAATTGCGATTAATTACAAGTTATCAAATAAATAAAGTTATTATTAGCTAAAACAGAGGAGAAACATATGTAAGTCCTTTACATATTATAATAATATATATGATTAGGTCCAGTTTCACAACTCATGGTTAACTCTTAACCGAGGTTCAGCTTGTTTCTCATCTTTTTCCAATTCTAAAATTAGAAAGAAACAATGAATAAGTTGAACCTCGGTTATGAATTAACCGTCAGTTGTGGAACTGGGCCTAAATGTATTATTAATATGTGAAGAAATATAATTTTTTTATTGCTTTTAACTGTATTATAATAATATCATGTTACACAATTCTTTTTCATTTTTGTTTTTTCGACATTTACGATATTTATGTAAAAATAAAAATAAAAATATTGAATAAAATTAGTAAAATTAAAGATAAAATATTCTATGATTAAATCCAAAACGGGATAACGATATTGAAACTTAAATTTAAATTGTCATTTACTAATTCGCTATTATAAATAATAGATCATGATCGACGTAATTTTAGAAATATTTCAAGAATTATTTTTCCGACGCTGTTGCAATTTTTATTCTTTCTAAAATCTACAGATTTCTATTTTCTGAGAACATGCAGAAATTTTCGTTTACCTATAACTGTTTCATTTTGTTCATCAAATATCAAAAATATTATCACATCATTTAACGAATTCGTGAATATTCCTAGAAATTTTGAACAATCCATGTTACATCGTAATAAGTAGATTATTGTTGTACTAATCCTAAAATCCTGAAACGATCATTTCTCTCACAGTAGTGACAGATTAACTGTAAGAGCGTAAAATTTTAACGAACTGCGAAGAGAGAAACATAATCCAGGATAATAGCAACTCGAATGTATAATAGTAGTGCTATTTCATTTGTGCGTTTTTGTCGTACGATAAGTGTGTGCAGGATAGAGAGGTTCTCGGATTTCTCTATTCTGCAGCCAATCAACGCAGGCTTGAAGAATTTGTCGTACGACAAAAACGCACAAATGAAATAGCAGTCATATACTGCAATAGAAAGAGTGATATGTGGACGAAGGACAAAAACAACCCCTTGCGGCTTGCACATGCACGGCGAATCTTAAATTCCAAACTCGCCGCAATAATCCCTTGTCTCCTTCCTCCTCCCCTCTCCTTATCTTCGCATAGCCGAGTGAATGACTAGCGTAATTGCCGACGACCCAGTTGCAACCGACGCCGGGGGTTGCATTTCGAATACGACAGCGGACGGGTGAAGGGTGAGGCCAATGGAAAGGCCGGGTTACGTTGCACGTCAAGATTCCGTCTCGCGATTCCGTATCAAGCGATTAATCATCCGCTCGCGCTTTAATTACGATCGTCGGTGCTTTACACGTGGCGACGTAGGATACGCGCGAATAATCGCGCGAAGTTACTTGTCGAGCTTACGCGAAACAGTTCCCAGGCAAACGTGAATGTGCATTGTGTGCATTTTACATAGATAACCCAGTCCGAAACTCTCTCGAAGAATTTTTAATATTTACGGAAACAATAAACGCGAATGTTGGACCACTGAACGCTGTTGGAGTTGAATGACGCTATAATACTAATAATAAAATCATCGTTAACTCACACATTATGGTTAGGATAAGATTATTATTCCGGATAGCACGGAACATTCCAGCAATATTACAGTAATGTTGCAACATTCCAGGTATATTGCAGGAACGTTGCAAAGTTGCTGCTACATTGAAATTGGAAAGGATGCCCGTCCCGGATAGTCGGGAAGTTTCAGGTTCCACCGGTTGGGGTAATATTTTACGCAACAAGTTCTTTGCAGTGTTTTAAAGTTCTAGCATCATTATTAAATTGGTGATCAATTTGTGAAATTATTATGTATGTCAGTTTCAATTAGTCTGACAATAATTGGCACGTTTTTATAATTGGAAGATGATTTAAAATTTATATATAGGTAAATATTAATAATTATAAGTGGGAATTAGACTGATAAGAATAAATCAAATAAGAGCAAAAAATCCTATTTTTGATCAAAGTGAATCTTGATGTTTAATATAATTTGTATATAGATTTACAAATATTTTTCAGTTTTATGAATGATTGGCGCATCGATTCGGTTCGTCGAGAAAGCAATTATAAACTGGAAGCTGGAAACATTACACATTACATTGATCGTTAATTTAATAATAATGTTAATAAGTATTTTAAAACAATGCAAAGAATTAAATATTATTTGTAAGCACCAAGATCTAGTCTCGACGATATTTGGTCTTTTCTTTATTTATTTTATTGCTGCAACATTGCTGGAATGTTCTGCGCTGTAAACGTATATGTGATTTTATTGTAGCAAATTCCAAATTATTGAACTCACTTTGAATCGAGAGATCGACTGATTCACTATTAAACTTGTAACGTACGGTTTCGTACGTATTAATACGTCTGCACGCCGTACCACCATCGTGGCTATCGCTCGATTGATCAACTTCAACGGCTAAAGTTACCAACTATTCACGATAGAGCGGACACGATCGATAGCGAAAGGGCTTTGACCACCATCATACAAAGGTCTCGTCGTGTGCTTGAGCCGTCAGCATAGAGGTCTATTTAGACGGAGCGATTTTTAATACGATCCTTAAGATCGTCGCGTCATTTTGCTACACGGAGAGAATTTTTCGTTATTTTTTACCGCAAAATTCATTACAAATTTCATCATGTTTGGTAATAAGCTTGGGACAACTTGACAATAATGAAATATTATCAGTAACGATAGATTTCTTGAAATATACAAGAGACTTTTTATAAATGATGTAGTAAAAATTATAATGCAGATTGTAAAATGTTTTGAAGTGAGTAAGTTCTAGCGTAGCTAGAGACACACTCGACAATGAAAATAACCGATAAATATCGATTACAGTCGATCAATTACTATGTTACATGGTAAAATTATAAGCGACTAAATCAGATTAAAAATATCATGCTGTATGGTAAAAATTGTATAAGCTATTTTATATATTCATGACTACTTAGCATCTATTCTTTTAAAATAATAAAGAATCATAAACTGCGTAACATATTTTAAAATGTTGAAATTTTACTATACCCTTTAGTAAAATTAATAAAATATATTACATATCTTATTATGACACATATTAGTAAATTAAAGAAACTCATATACAATTCTTTGAAATACTATGTTGTCCCACTATTATCATGATTTTCAGGCTAAATTCTAAGAGAAAATTCTCTCCGTGTATCAATTCCGTTGCTGACACTTAGGATAATACTCCATTTTCGATAAACTACTAATATGAAAGATGACATTTTCCTAACTATCATCTCTCTTAAACTTGACAGAAATCTAGAATAATATCCCATCTCATAAATCAAATTTGAAGTTTGTTTTTCGTAAATCGTTTAAATGCACAGAATCAAATGTTAGACAAATATGTAATAGAATATAAGAGAGAGAGAGAGAGAGAGGGAGGGGGGAGAGGGAGAGGGAGAGGGAGAGAGAGAGAGAGAGAGAGAGAGAGAGAGAATTTCACACAAAATTATTCAAAGATATTTCAAAATTAGACTTTTTAATAAGTTTGCAATCGGTTTTGGTATCTGATTCTCTCTCTCTCTCTCTCTCTCTCCCTCCCTCTCCTCTCTCCCCTTCTCTCCTCCCTCTCTCTCTCTTTCTCTCTCTCTTTTCGAAATTATAATTTTTCTATTATGAATTTTCGATCACTTGCATTATTGGATTAGTACACATTAAAGGCTGCTTTATATAAAGTATAAGATGTCCATAAATGTAGTGAAATAATATGATTACTTAGACAATAAAATAATACATGTATAGTATAGTCTGTTAAATGAAATATTATTACTGAATTTAATTTGTTTAAAATATTTATATGTAAATTACTTTTACATTTAAATTGTAAATATGGAAATTCGCATAATCAAATACACATAATACGTTATTAGACAATGAAATCTGCTTCGACCAAAATGATATTTTCACTCATTTGTGTTTTACGTTCAATTTTGCAAATTTTATGTATAGTAGCTTTTAGTATCCACTAATCTGATGTAATGAAAATGACCGAATTCACTAATAAATTTTATAATACGCTATTTTTTTATATACAGTGCACATACATTTTTTGCGACGTAGAAAATGAATAATATAAAACGTTACATTTTAATATTCTAAAAATAATTGAACGGAAAGTACCGTAAACGGCAAGAAAATCTCAATATCGAGTTGTTATTCAAAAGATAATATACTCTTGTCTGCTCATGCTTCCGGGATGAAATATTTCGCTAGAAAATTCAAGCGTTTTAGTCAGAGAGAGAGAGAGATCCGACAAATAAAATTATACTTGCGAAATTCATCAGAGTGAAAATTTTGTCAGAACACCTATCTGCTGTTACGATAAATTGCCAGTTAAATATCGATGTACATTCCGTTATATGAGGTATAGATATTGTACTTTGCTCGACAGGTTCAAAACGCCGGCAGCGTTCGTTTGCGAAAAATTTTTGCGTTAGCCATCGCACAATTTGTGCTCACCAAATATTCGGTGATTAAGATAGATCAAGTGGAATTTGAAATTTATTTTTTAATTAACCGATATCGATATTTTTCAGATGCAACATGTATTCTGGATTTAATGTAAACATAAACAATCCCAGTTCTTCAATAAATTAAGAATGTAACATATTTTTTAACAAAATGAAAGAATTAAGAAAAAATGACAGATTATATTTTTATATTTAATTTAGAAATACCTAATATAAAAAGTTTGGTTTTGATTTAGAATTAAATAAAAATTATTTCAATAAGAAATAAGTATTTTAGATAATAAAAAGTATTTAAGATAAAATAAGACAAGTTTTATATTTAAACTATAAAATAATGTTTTTAATATAAATATTGATTTTATGGATCTGTATTATAAATATAACATATTTTTACGGAAAGTATAAATTTCCAATTTTCAGAGACTTGTGTTTGAGATTATACAATTTTAAACAGCAAACTAAGTTAGAGGAAATATAAAATGTTAAGTAATACGTAAAAGAGTCTACAATCATTTTTAAACAGAGTTCCGGAACTGCTGCTTTTTCAATTTTGACTTTTTAGTATAAAAAGTGAGGAACTTTTTTTTTATTTTTGTAAGGAACTGTAGAACTAAGAAGAGAGAAAGAGAGTGCTACACGGACACTATCATTATTTGTTTAATATTAATAGAATGTTGTGCTAACTTCATAGATTTATGTTAACATATAAATTTATGTTAACATATTCTATTAATATAAAAAAAAATAATGACAGTAGCACACACTTTTCATAGTTTTAGTTCCTTATTAAAATAAAAAAAGTTCCGCATTTTTATATTATAAATTGAAAACATTAGAATAGAATTTATCAGAATTGAAAACATGGTGTACTAATTTTGCGAATTTAGCACGGCAATTCTCTCTAAAGTAGGTACAAGAAAAAAAATATTTTTACTTTTTGTTACAGTTCTTTTTACACGGAGAAAAATGTACAGTAAATACTACTAGAATTCTAGTAAACTTTATGGAATCATCAATATTCATATAGGGATACGTGCCCACTTATGTAAAATTTTCTTTACATTTCTAGTAAATGAGATTGTCGTATGATAACCATTCTTACCTTGCTGACAAGAATTTTTTCTTTAGCATTGACAAAATTTACTTTACTGCATAGTTGTTTGTGCTCGTCAATCTTGAAAATAATACGATTTACTTTACTGTAAGTATAATTTACTTTACTAAACGTATAATTTATCTTTCTATAAGATAATAGTTACTTGAAATGATGTACTATAATCATAATATACTTTTTATCTTAAATCTCCGGTATTTTTTACTTTTTTAGGCAAATAAAATTTATTACAAATTCGGTAAAATAGCCAGAATATTTTTGCTAGTCTTGGAAGTTATCCATCTCTAAATTATTTTTCTCCGTATAGTACTGTTCGAATTGTACTAATATGATTAATTTCAAAATTCTACCAATTATCAATTTTAAGAGACTTCGAATGTAAACATCACGGTACCTTGAAAAAATATCGTGTTGGCAATTTATCTAGCAACATTTCTCGTTAGTTTTAATTTTTAACAGAATTCTATGCTCTACTATAAAGAAAAATGAATGATGCATACTTATCTGAAGAAATTTACATATCCTTTTTTCTCGTTTTTTCTCTCTTATTCTCTCCTCTGTTCCTTAATTTTCTATAATCTTCCATGAATACTTTACACTATTTTGAATGTATAACGATGATCGAGTTAGTCATTTTTAATTTTATTGATTCACCTTAGCTTACAATTACGACAATAGAAGTTATTATGTATAGCGGTATCGGAAACGAATATTTCTGCATCAGATAGATGCGTCGATAGGTTGGAACGCGATGCAATCAAAACACTGTGATGCTATTTTAAATTGCGCCGCGATTAAAAGGTTGCGACGCGACCGACGGCGGGATTCGATATCGTTTCCTCCCATCCTTTTCCCGGTTTCTCTTACAATATATTCGCAATTAGCGAGATATTAAATTCTCGGACGTTGCTCTACGGCTTGGATCCCATGTCCGTTTTGCTTGTATAGAGCACATGCTCTGTTTGCACGCGAGCACGATGGAGATCAATATTATTTAATTTCCGGACATTCGAATTTAATGTTTCTTTTCGCCTAATATCGACGTGCGCGGGCACGTACATAACATGTAACGTTTAAGAGCATACGCATTCTAGTATGAATATTTCGATATGAAATTTCATTTATACTCTACACGTGTAGTATTATTTAATAAAAATGTGTGACATTTATATATTTATAAAATATCTTCTGAAAAATTAGAAGATTGAAACAACTTAGACAAAATTTAGGTTTAAATACTCGAAGATCGGCATTATAGATTTTACACGCCAACACGTCACGTATCATCATGTGATATCGATCAATAATTGTTTAATAAATCCACATTATTTATAAAAATAAATTTATCTAAAGAATTGCAACTTGGAAGATTTGAAAAAATAAAGTAAAATAAACATACGAAAAAAATAAAAATAAATAATTTTTCATTCTTATTTGTACTTTGAAAGATCATTATTGGATGTCAATAACTGTATTTAACTCTAAGATATTCATAGTCGGCTTTTACTTTTAAAACTGTCTTAGTACAGTTTTAAGTTGTCGTAAATAAATCATATAAGCCGCATTAGCATCTTAAGACATTATTTAAAATGATCTTAAAATAGGAACTATATAAATATCGATTTTTAATGTTCTCCAGAATTAGAAGTAAATGTAATACTCCGAATACAAATATAAGATTTTAATATAAAAAAAATTGAAGAAAATATCTTTTTTAAGAAGCTATAAATGTATGATGTATTACGGAGACTTCGAAGAATAATAATCGGCTAGACAAAAATTCATATTAAAATGGTTAAGTTCGTCGCTGGAAATACACATCTCGTAATTTACCACGAATTAAAGTTAGAAACGCTGTTTACGAACGAATGTATTTATACAGTCTGAACATGTTTTAAATATTCCCTATTTTTACTGAATCATTATAAATAATTAATGTCAAGGCAGAAAATGCTACTCATTCGCTATATTAAACAATAATTAGTATTAATAAATAAAGGCATGAAAAATGTAAAAGTTAAGTTTCCATCGTGCTCTTTTCCATTCAATATTTAATTAATAAAGATTATATTATTGAAATTTAATAAATAATATTTGTTTTGAATGTTTATTAAGTATGTACGTATTAAATCAATGATAAATATTGGCAGAGCTTATTTTAATACTAAATAATTAAATTAAATTTGCGATATGTTTTGATCGAAAAAAAATAATTTGCTATTTAATAAGATAATTTTGCAATATAACAAAAGATAGTACATAAGGTTCATGTAACTTTGGACTTGGTAAAATTAATTAAATTTTATAATCAGAAATTCGAATAATTTGTACGTTGAAACTTTTTTGTGAGACTGAAATGTTCTTTGCGGTTTTGTTTAATCAGCGCAAGTCCCATTATCGACTGTAGCCATTTGTAAGAAAGAAACCACTACGTACTTTGCAGTAATGAACCGTCCTACTAGTTTCTATGCATAAAAAGCATATTGTCGTGGTGGCAGTTACTTAGAGATAATTTGTTAATTTAATTGACTTCATCGTTTTGTCATAGAATAATTAAGACCGAGGTTTCAAATTTATTAATTGAAAATGTTGAATAATATATTTTAAATATTGCAGAACAATAATTGAAATACTGTAGTAAAATAACGTTTTAGAATTATTATTTATTAAAAAGACTTTTACAGAGAGAGAAATTTAATACTGTGGCCAATATTGAAAACAGCATTGAAATTAATTAATTAATTAATTTTATATATTAAAAGTATTGTTCAGTACTTTTAGTATTCCAAATAAGTAATTAATTACTGTCTTTCAGTAATAAATTGGTTAGTATCTATTAAATTGGTAGTATTAAATTTTTATGAGAGAAAACCTTTCATATTAATAAATTTCTAATTCACAATTTGAAAAAGCCAAATATCATCCATGCGTTTCAGTTTTATTCTTACGAAAATTCTTATTGCTGAAGGCAAACAATTCCTTATAATTGAAATAAATAATATAATAAAATAATATTAAAATGTATATAAATTAAAAAATTCATTAAGAAATTTCCTGAAAATGAATACCTTTGTCAAAACAATGTGACTTTTGTGTTTCAGTGAATCAGATCGAATAATAATTTACTATTCTTTTGATAAATAATGAAGCTAACAGTAGAATATAGTCGGTTTCGCAGGGCTGACTACAAACTAAGTTTACTCGTCATTACCGCACTAGTTATGCACTTAAAACAACGATGGTTTAATTCCGCACGCTTCCGCTGTTTCCGTTGTCGGAAATGATGCCTTTTACGTCTCGTTGTTCTCTCTCTCTCTCTCTCTCTCTCTCTCTCTCTCTCTCTCTCTCTCTTATTTCGTGGTACCTACTACGATTTTATTAGTCAACTTGACATTACTTTTGATAGTTAATAAAAGACTATGTTGTTGCATGCATATTTTTAGACGATCTCATGTTCGTTGTTCAACGAATAGAAAAGCATGAGTGATATAAGCGGTATGCAGATCACTCAATGTATTAATACATGGCCAGTTGAGGATGTACGTGTAATGCGAACTTGTAATAAACCATCGCAAGATTCAGAAACGCAGTCGAGGGATATGACCTACTAAAGAATAGACGTTCCCAGGGAGTACCATACACATGGGGCGTTACGATTTAGACGTCGACGTCTAAAATGAGGCGCATGCTGTGCCGGAATTTTGCAGTTCCATCGCATCGTATCCGCCCCCGCGGACCACTCTCCCTTCATGCGGGATCGCATCTGCGGATGCAATAAGTTGCGTTACTTCCTCTCGTATTTCTCCCTGGCTACTGCTGCGCCCGGCGCGGCGCCGTAACATCATGCATTATCATGGTAAGAACCAGGTCCAGCTGCATCCCGTTGGAACCATTTTGACGCGTGCGAATTGAAGTCTCTCGTGTACCATCGGGAATCGATTTGTTCCGGACATTCGATACAACGTTATAAAAAGATTTTTCTTATCATTCCCAATGAAAGATGTGGATTGTTATCTTCATACTGTGATAAATGACGCGGAATATTGGAAATGGACTTGCAAAATATAATTGAACACTCACAGAAAGGCTGAAGTATTTAAAAGTTTGGTTAGATGTAGATCTGTAAATAATTTTGTTGGACCATCAAAATAATTATGCAAAACACTTAGCTAATTGCTTATAGAAAAACTTTCTGCAGTATTTTTGGTCAAAGCTTGAGCGTCCTATATAGTTATTTTGATAACCCAAAATTGTTTTCAAAATTTTCAGATATTTCAGCAAAATTTTTTGCGGGTATCCTTTGACATCAGAACCCATAAAATTATGACTTGCTGGCCTGATATTGAACATATTGTCATATATTAAAATCTGCACTATTATAATATTGTTTTCTTGCTTTAAAACTGATAACAAAAAAATAAGTTTTTCAAGAAAGGAGGATGACTATCAATTTAACAGAAAATTATTAACTAGTCAAATAATGTAAATAAAAAGAATGTACTCTAAAGCGTGATCTACAATAAGTTGTAAACATTTCGTTGCTAGTCGCAATGCTTCGCAACAACCAATCAAAAACGTCAATAGTAACTAGTGATGCTTCTGATTGGCTGTCATGAAGCATTGCGACTAGCGACGGTGTCTTGGCAACTTATTGTAGACCACGCTTTAGAAATACGATTAAATGTCATAAATGTTATTTTTGTTCACAGCCCTTAAAAATACATTTTTTTTAGTCGTAATAATTTTGATATGCTACAAAATTATGACAAATCCGGAATAATTCATCAAAAGTGACATAACTCGAAATATTATCAACAATTTATATTTACTTAATCAGCTGAAATGAACTAAATTCGAACTAAAACAATTTTTCAAATTTTGATTACCAAAGTGGTCTTAATTCTAATGTTTTTTTTTTTGTAGAAAACTTCCATTTACATAAAAAAAGACAACTGAAAATGTGTCGCTCTTATAGAAGGTATATATTATGATATCTTTGACAGTCTTAAGAACGACAAGTAAAGTATTATTATAGCTATTTGGCGGACGGACTGTGAAGTTAAGTTAGTGTAGTTTTGATTGATACAGTAATCTTTATAAATTAGCATGTTGCAATAATAATACACAGAATTTTACGATAATGGTTGCATAAAAATTTATTACGAAATTTAATTGAAATATCCTGTTATCGTGAAAGATGTTACCATGGTAGATATACATTTAGTATCTACCATTGCTAAAAAAATGCTAACATCTTTAACGATAACATTATTTGACTGGTGCTCTGATGACATTTTCGTTGGACAAATGACCCCGGTATATTCTAAGATTTGTATTTCTGTCTTATATGCAACCGCCAGGATCTTCGCACCGTAAATTAACTACCAACGCCTTGCGGCTAAAAGCGTTTGTTTTCGTTGCGGTTTTCATACACGGTGTATTCACGAAAATGTACATTAAAGCGCGCTAAAGTTTCGTTCTAAATTTGTACGAGACGATAAATCCGTGTTAACATAAGCAAGAGAATGTAATATATAGTGTGCAAGTTGCAGCACGCCATTCACAGTATTTCCGTTTTCATTTGCGCTCAATGAACTGTGAGATATATAAAGAATAATAAAATAAATGGAACTGACGTCTTCACGGTTTATAATTCGACTTCGGTCGTATTCGTGAAATTTTTGCTTTACGATTTGTTGGATTTGAGCGTGGAACTCATGAAAGTATAATGCGGAGATTATAATTCATAATGCATCAATAAGAATACAATTTTAACCTTGCTTTTTAATATTTTAACATCAAATCGAAATATTTAAAAAATCTATTATGTATATGCGCGAATTGTATAAAATATATATACCTTCAAAAATTTTTTATATCTTCATTCGTGTTGTATTTTTATTAATAAAAAAAGATATTTCATATATCTTACCAAATTTTCTTTGGATAAATATGGCACAATTAATAATATGAAACAAAACAGTCAAAACAGAAAATTTAAATATTTAGTTTAAAAATTCTGACAATAATATTCTCTAACATTCACATATATTTATTGCGCTATTAATTTACGCAGAGTTTTTTCTCTCTTTTCTCATTAACTGTTATCAGAAATCAGTTGATATATCAATTATTTTTGAGTAGTGATAAAGATGGAAGATAATATGACTGTCGATATCTGCAGTTTTTTCTTATTCCCGTTTATCTTCTTTCTTCCTTCTTTATCTTTGCTTCTTATTCTAGCTATTAACCGTTATCGAGACGATTCTTATCACATGAGAGAGGAACTCATTAGCGCACGAAGACCATAAATCGTGAATGGGAAACAACGGAGTTCCGTTCGGCTTCCACGAATACGAGAGGAGTTGCCTAACATAAGTCCTTTATCGGAAGCATCTCGATAGTTATCAAAGGTCGTTTGATATCATTCACATTCTCCATTAATATCCTTAGCGTTATTACATACATAAGTAGTAATATAATTATACGTAAATAGAAAATTGTTAGAGAATATTTGATTAAACCATTCGAGCAAAACTACATTTATTTTTATAGATAACTAAATGTGTTAAAAAAAAATGGGAATACACATATCGCAAAAAACTTTTTATAATTATGTATACCAATAAATTAGAAAGATTATTATTGACACTTTACACTGTTAAATATTAAATGATCAAATTTAAACCAATTCTTTAAGTTAAATGACACTTTATTATTTTTAAATTCCAAATGTGTGTTGTGTGTGTTAAAATGTATTATATTATATATATTATAATACAAAACATATGATTAAAACTCACATCTAATCAACCCACTTCTGTGGTGGAATTGCTTACAATTAATTTCACCATTCTATTAACGTATGTACTCAGTAAATAATAAACTTTTGAGTCAAATTTAATTTTTAATAACATTTTTTAGTTATTATAAATTTTATTTAATTTCATTCTTTTAGTTAAATTAATGATATATTGAGTGACGATCTTTAGGAATGATAAAAATAACTCAATTTAGGTATAATTTGACATAATGAATTTAACAGTAATGCATTGTTGTTGGAAATTCTTATCGTAATTGTAGTAATTTTAAAAAACATTTAATGAACATTTTATACGTATATTTGTAAGTTTTAAAACGATTCGTCTATCTTAGTCTTATTATTGGCTCGAGCAATGCGAGAAAGAACGATCATTTATCACGATAATTTGTTTAACGTGTCAATTGATTATCGACTCAAGTCGACTAAACGCGGGATTTCCTAAGAGCGTTTCTGAAAGCGAGGGATTTAAGCTGCACGATGCGCTCGCTTTTTCGCAATACCGTTGCATTTTTCCGGCGAGCGGATGTTGAAGAGGAGCATCGCTTACCGATCGGCTGTATCAGGTAGCGCAGCGATGCCAGCAACGGCAGGATCAATAGAAACGGGGCCATGACGGCTTCGATTCAGACGTCCATCTCGCGTTCATTCACGAGGCCGGTCTGTAACAGAAAAAAGCACACGCAACCATATTAATAGCCCACCGCAATTTTCCCCAGCAATGAATACATCGCAATGGGCTCTTCACATACACACACACACACATACACATGTCATGGAAACGCGTTCACTATTTCGATAATCGATCAAGTATCGTCCCGGATGGACGAATCAATTCATTCCCTCCTATTTCGCATCAAGTAAGCATCTGTCTTTCATCCTTTATCTTTTTTCCTATCAAAAGTATTTATTGTGTTTTCGTTGTGCTGTTTTGCGGACACAAAAAGCTCCTTATCTTGTTATAAATACACGATAGTTCACCTTATTAAAGGTAATCGTGTATTTATAACAAGATTCAAACTGATAGCAATATACCTCTTCAAATTTTTGTTATCCTGTTTTGCTACGATTGAAATATTTAATAATAATAAAATATTTAATAATAATATTAAAGTAAAATGTATTGTATATATTAGATTATATTAGAAACTTAAACAAAATATACTATATACATAAAATATTCAATTATTTTCATTTGCTTTATTATTATATATTTCAGTAAAATTATTATTATATAATATGTTAAATTTTTTAACTATAAATTCATATTTCCTCTAGATTTTATGATGCAAATTATCGGTATGATAACAATTTAATCCTATTAAAAATCTACAATTAAGTTTCATATCAAATATTTATATGTAATATTTATATGTAATAATTGAATATTTGTGGAAGTTTTATTTATGAATTTGATATCCATCAAATTTTTACAATTTAAAATTAATTAAACAGTTCACAATTGAGCATGCAAACATTATGCATATGTTGATGTTATTGGTTTTTCTCGTGACTGTGTTTCTCTTGCAATCCATAGTTGCTCTGACCTATTGCTTTTTATTCCGGCAGCAATATTTGCCGAGAAGGCATTTGCGCGCGATAAACTTTTCCAACTATGCAAACTCTCGTAAAACCAGCGGTTTTTAATGGTAACTCGTTGGCAATAGCCATCGAGATGGAGAACAAGATGAGAGTTTACTCGCAATGTACTTGACTGCGCCGCATTTGAAGCGGCAGGGCTTTCTAATGTGGATCATGTTCACTCATTATTAGCTCAAAGGAGACGAGAGCCACTATGGAAGAGAGAACAAAAGCCAAATGATGAGAATAATGGAGGCAAAGAGCTTTCTAACAAGCTACGTCGTATTCATGCCTTTGTCGGATCTATGGTTGATACACATCACTGCGGCATCAATGGGAATTACACAACGAGTGATGGAATCAAGTTGTTATTATACTAATAATTTTGATTCAATTCACTCGCCACATTTATTCGGTTCGAACTAGTCACATTGGTCTGAATAGAAGTAGTTTCCAAATTTACTTAGTTTCCAAATTTTACATCGATATGTGCATAACAGAGCGATAGATAACCGAAATCTAATATGTCCAAAGCACCGATAACACTATCAAATGAATCAAAGTAATAAGGTAATAATAATGAAAATCTATGAGTCAGCATTATTGATGTATGTTGATTTGCATAAGTGAACAATTAAATGTACAAAATCATTGACAAATAAAAAACTTTCAGGACGACTTTTTTTGATTAAATATTAAATACAGAGAATATCCACTATTTATTAGCTTAATATAAATTTTCGAAATTAATAGAATTAGTAGAATGCAAAAATGTTTATTAATATTTTTAGTTTTTCTCTCCTTTTCTTATTACAATAAAAAATGAATGATAAGAAATGTACCAACTCTCTATTTATTATGTTATGTCATAAGAATTTCTTAAGTTCACCGTACAGAACATTGTCGAAAATATCCATTGTTATTAATACAAAAATGGATTGACGCAAAGTATTGAATTTATAACAAAATTTATTTTTTAAATATTTTGATCGATCTAATATTTCTGAATATATCTTGTAGTATCGTGCGGAGCAATCAGTAACTACGACCGTTGGTCGTAGAATGTCACTCTGCTAACAGATATACGACAAATGCGTTTCCGTGTCCTGGACATTGATCGACATCGACGACGTATCGACAATGTTAATCTGTCTCGTTGAAGAGTTGCTCCCACACCCGCCATCCGTTCCCATGTTATACTTGCATCAGCTACGGTACGGGAAGTAACTTCCGTGTACACCGATGAAAAGGATGTTCATGCTACTAGTCAATTTTTTTTAGCGAAGTTTGCATCCGTGGATAGTAAGTGAGTTAACTCAAGTTTGTACGTACATACATCCATGAGCTAATACGATATATAGGATTGTTATTGGATGAACGATCGAGAATGAGGTAAATCTGACATTATTTTATTAAAAATAACTCAAATTGCGCAGGATATAATTTAATAGTGGACGTTATAAATTTAATAGTGTGTATAGAGCTGAATTTTTCGCTATTTTATCAGGATCTTTTTTTTCCATAAAATCGAGTTACCGTCGATGACCTATCTCGAATTACGTAAGCCGCAAACGAGAACCGTATCGATTGGATTGATTCGAGCGTCAAGCAGCTTTACGCGGACGAGAGGCATTGCATTAACCAGATGGACGGGAACGCATTTCATGCAAGAGAAGGGATGGGAATGGGAAATGGAAAGCTGCGTGTATGATGCCCCGGAAAAAGTGCAGTTACGTCGCGTTATATGTACTCGGTAAATCGAGCCACGAAGTGACGCGTGTTATAAATCCTTTCGCTTCATATTTCACGCGCGATGACGCGCACGCTCGGCATTATTTCCACGATATTTTTGCCAATCTTGACTACTGCTCTTCTTCGTCCGATCTTCATCGGGCCATTGCCCTTGAGCCTCCTTTTGGAAAACCGCCCTTTTGTTCTCGTTCCGAATGTATCCGCGATGATAAACGGTTAGCTTCACCGAGTCGTTTGAGGATGGTTTAGGAATTATTAGCTTTGTACACTCTCTGCATAGCACGAAGAAAGAAAGAGATTGATGCCGTTTCCCGTCGTAGCGTTTTCTTGGAGTTAACTCTATCTTCTCGCTTAATTCCTCGAGATTTTATATAATCAACAAACATTTATTTGCATCCCTTCTTTAGTTGGATTTTTCTTTCGCAACTCTTCTGCGAGAAGAAATTAATTGACATTATCGTGGTAATAAGCTGAACCTATTATTGATTAATAGCATTGATTTGCAGTGTTAGGATAATTATCTCTGACAATGAGTTAATTAATGTTTGATGCATATAATTACAAATTTTTATTGTAGTTAATTAATATCTCATGTTTTAATCTAGTGAAGTGAAATTAGCCGATAGTGACCTAATATCTACATAGGATGGAATAATTGAACATTCAGTTGAAATGTTTATGTATGTTTAGGAAGTTATCGTCAAATAATCGAATGAATTATAGAAAGTTAATTTTTTCAAAAGTTGAGGGGCCAACTATATATAATAAAACAAAAATTCTTTAATTGTCCGTAAAACAATGTCTAGTAAAATGATGTCACATACAAAGTGCAAGATTCTA
Organism: Trachymyrmex cornetzi; assembly: GCF_001594075.2. NCBI lineage: Eukaryota > Metazoa > Arthropoda > Insecta > Hymenoptera > Formicidae > Trachymyrmex > Trachymyrmex cornetzi. Next base: position 1,590,032 of record NW_017297292.1, on the reverse strand, counting down.
GAAGAAAGCTTGAGGAAATTCATAATACATAATATAATACCTAATATTTTTTTATTTTTGTCTAATTTATTATAAACTTAGTATTATAATAAATTACACTGAAAAATTGAACGTACAAATCAATAATTTCTAACCATATCAATTCGAATTCCAGTTTAAATAATTAGACGTTCAATTATGATGGCTGAAATTCTGATTAATATTATCAGAATTTACTTCATTTATTTTCAACCAGAAATTGTCAATGTAAACAAAAATTAGGCATAATGACACGTTAATCAAAGCTTAAGATTCACGAGTAGCTCCAAGACGTTAGCAATCTGCGGAGCAATAATGTCGTAGAATTGTGGCATGAGATTGAGCGGTATAATTTCTTCAGAAAGATGAAGCTATTTCCTTCCGGCGTAATTCTTTATGAAACTTTGGGAGCGGAAGTGAGAATGCGAATACTTGTATGGCACTCGGAAAATTCGCGAGAAAATTTGCTAATATCGATCAGCAGATGCCGAGAAGATGCCGTGTTAATAATTCGCCAGCGGGCAATGATGAATGTAAATCGCGCGGTGACATCGCATGAATATTCGCTGACGCGATTTACAAACTGCCAGATAAGATATTTGTCTTTTGTACCATACACAAAACGATTTAGAAGTGACGTGCCGGGAATTGCATTTTCTTACTGTATTGTGAACACGAATGGATTGACGTCGAGCGAAGAGATATTAAAGTATTAAAAATAAAAATATTAAAGATGTTTCTCGTTGTGCATTGTTTAATACGTTCAATATTAATTAACAATATTATTATTAACGAGTCTTATTTATTCAATTATGCATTGAAAAAAATTATAAAATTCAATAACACTATTAATGAAACAAGTAAGTACATCACGTTTTTAAAATTTTACAATATGTAAAAATTTTTTTAAGATGTAAAAATTACTTAATAATTTTTTTATATACTTGAAAATAATAAAAATTAAACCAAAGAGTTATACAAACGATCCATCATATGTAAAAAAAAATTATCGTGTGTACTTAATTATATTTAGCCAATTAAATAAAACGCCTCAATTACGAATCTGTTAAAAAGAAATATATCTTTCTACAAATTTATATCTTCGTCAAGCGTTGGTCTTTTCTTCTAATTGTCACGTGCATTAGAACATGAAACGCTTCGAACAACTAAGCTTTTATTGAACGACTGTGTGCCAATTACTTCGTCGACACCGTGTCTGCGGGAAAGAAAGAATCCGTTTATATTTCACGTTTCTACTAACTGGCACATACACCTTGAACTAATTTATCAGCAAGGCGTGTCTCTTGATTCTCTGGCAATCGCAATACAGAGACCCGGGTGTTGTCCTCCACGAAAATCGATGAGATTTACGTCCATTCACCAGAACGTTTCTGTACGTAATCGTGTAATAAAACGCGACCGAAGCACCGTCGCGCGACAGGCATTGTTTCCACGACGAAAATTCCAGGCGTCTTATAAACGTCGAGGCATCAGGACCATACAAATTGTTCGCGACTAGGATATTTGACTCCCACCCCTTCACCCGTATTTGTGCCCGTCGAGCTTGGAATAATTCACAAGCCCGTGGTTTGCGACCGTTACGGGTTTAACACGTATGGTTTAATACGTCGAATGCCGTGGTGAATGCCGCTCTTGGCTACGATGTTTGACATTGACGGAATTTTGATGCTGTCCACGGTCGTTGATCGCGTGGCTATTGTTTCAGAGAAGACGATGCAATGTTACTTTACTGTAATGGGAGTAGCATCTCAATTACTATCTATTTAATTAAACTTCTTAATCTTTTATACGTATTTTTCTTTTTTTTTTTTTAAATTCAATTAGTCAATCCATTTTTAATGCGAGAATAAATCCTTCTACGTAACATCATACCAACATCATTGTAAAATGGATTAAAAACAAATCGCTCGGCTGCTAACAGCTATTTTTGATGGCACAGCGGAAATCCCATTGCACTTTTATATCCGGCTTAAAAACGAAAAAAAAGGGTACATCAAAATCGGAAATGTGGCAACCGAAACAGACGTTAAACTCTACCAGCGAAACTGATGAGAGCTAGAATTTCTCGGCCGCGCTAAAATATCGCGCTGGCAAATCATCTCGCCCAGTCGGCGAGATAACATCGTTAATCGGGAATTAAATTATTTCGGAGAGCCAAAAGCTATTTACTACCCGGCATGATTATTTTCCATGGCCGTATTTCGAGCGCGGCAGAGAAAGGAAATAATGAAACGAGCGAGAATTATTCGGGAAGTATTTATTCGTGCGCGCGCGTTTCAATGCACGTCTGATCCGCGATTAATCCGTCGCAATTTACGCCTCGGCGGCCGGCGCCCCCGCAAATTCGCGGACCGCAAATCAATGATAATCCCTCGATCGACATGTATATTCGCGCACGACGTGGATTTGCAACGCTTTTGTAAATCGGTCCATTTCGTTGTCCGCGGGCGGCTGTGTATAAAAATTATGGAGACGATCGAGTACGTGCATATGAGATATGTCGCTTGCGATTTATTGCACGGCATGGATGAGAAAATGCTCCTTCGCGATGTTCTTTATCATTAAAGAATTAAATTTCGCCCAATTTGTCTAGTTATTTTAACTAAAATTATAGATCGTTTATGTCTCTCACCAAATAATTTGATTATTATACAAATACATATACTAATTGAACCAATTTTTTTTCAATATGAAAGTATAGCAGCCAAAGATGCGTAAGCTGTATTTTATATTTACACAAAGAAGAATTTTATTGAAGTATCTAAAAATTTAGATAGATTTAAAAATAATTTTGTTAGACCATCAAAATAATTATATCGAAAGTTCAAGCTGTTTGTTAGAAAATGTCAAAACTTTTTGAAGCATTGTCATCACGCTTGCATCTTAATTATTTTCGATAATTTAGTGTAATTATTTTAAGATTTGCATCTAAATGTAGCTATATAAGCAAAACCGTTTGTGTTCCGTGTGTCCTTATTTTATAAAAGTTATAATTATTACATTATATCATAATAAACGATGTTTTAATAAAATTTATTATTATTCGATAATTATTATATTTTTATTATAATTAACGGTTGCAAGAGTTCTTCCTTTCGGCGTTTTATCATACAGATTTTCTAATTAGTTAACTGACTCAATTGGAAAAAATCAGATCTATTAAGAGAATATTGAGAGAGAAAAATGGAGGGACTGCGGAAGACGGAGAGAATTTTCTTTTAAAATTTACCCTGAAAATATGGTGATTGTGGTACAATACAATATTTTAAAGATTTTTACCATGCACTTCAGTAAAATTAATCAAACTTATTTTATACTTTATGGTAGTTTTATTAATGAATGAGAGAGATTTATATTAAAATTCTTCGAAATACAATGTTGTTCCACGATTGTCATATTTTCAGGATAAATTCTAAGAAAAAATTCTCTCCGTATAGCAAGTGGTAACCGTGCTTGTGACATGCAACAAGCAACTCCGATATAACAGCGACATCGCTGAAGCGTTCGAATCGCTCAAGCGTCACGGATACTCCCGTGGAAAGTTAACAGGAACTTAAAGGAAAACATGGGAGAACTTACGTTAATCCGATTACGCGCGATACGAGATAGGGAGGCAGTTCGGGAGGTCGACCTTAAACGGAGCGACTTGCGTCATTTTGCATCGCTGCGGTTGCTGGGTCACATTAACGCTTATCGTCTATCTTTCATGAAGTTGAGGACTTGAAAATTAATATAATTAAAATCGCACGAATTGGTAGAGTTTCCTCAATCTACTGTAAAAACGCCGATTTATCTTGATGTAAATAAACGTTTTAGATGCACTGTAATTCGTGATAATTCCCATCGCGCTAGTAGATGAGAATTAAGTCGTTCTTTTTCGTTCTGCTTAACAAGAAATGGCCGTCGACTACCGAGCTTCGTGACGTTGGATACTTAAGCTTAAATGTAAACGGGCATTATGCGATCGTACAATGCATCGTCGCTGCAACATTTAATCCGCCGTGCAACGGTTCCAGCGAAACCGCAAGCGAGATGATTTAATGTCGACCATTCTGGATTATCGATTGCCGCTTGTGTCGATATATATTTTTAAGGGCAATAAGTTCTCGCCATTGGGCAATACCGTCATTGTAACGAAGGTGCGATAATGCGTTCGCGGTAGCAGCATGCATTATTGTAGCACTTTTTTGTGGTTGTTAGAATGCCAAAACTTTTTGCATTATTGTTCATCGTGTTTGAAATTCTTACGTAATTACTTTGATGGTCTAACAATTATTCCCGGGTTCACAAGTCGATTTAATTTTTAGGGGCGTTTGATTTGATATCTACTAGATATTCTATTGATCTTCGAAAGAAGATCGACATTTTATCGATGCTGCTTGATAAAACGTCGATCTTCTCCATGCAGCGTTGATCCGAAAAATCAATTAATATTAACTTGATTTCGACTTATGAACCAGAAAAAGTCGAAAAGAATCAAAATTATTTCAAATATTATTTCAAACGTTTTGGAAAAGCTGAATTGTAATGACAGATATGTCTCACAAATGGAACCGTTTCTGTCGCCGTAAAAAAACAATTTTCCATTTTAATGAGTTAAATGGAGAATAAAGTTTGTGTATGAATATTTAAGAGAAGCCTTCTTTAATTTTTCGTTTCTAGTCGCAGATCGAATTGTATACCGGCGAAAATAATATATCTATTAAAAGCTTATATAAAAAGTTTGCTAAGTATTAAGTAGATGTTACACTGAACTTTGAAATATGTAATCGAATTATAATTGAAACTTATATGGAATTGTTTATAAGACGTTTACGATCATGAAGTGGCGTTTTATTACATATCAAACATTTCTATAGTTTTTTAAATCTTTTGAAAATGTCATTGTTAGTAGAAGATTCACCAGGTGTTTACAACGTACTTCCAAATCTTAAATTCAGGACTTCACAGACCTCTTGTAACCATCAAAATAAAGCTCTTTGTAAATAATGTAACTATCAACAAAACTTTTTATAAACAAGTATAAATACATCATCTCTCATTAAACATTTTTTACATGAAAAAATTTTTGCTGAAGTGCTAAAAAATTTAATTAGATACAGATATGAAAATAATTTTGTTGGACCATCAAAATAATTACATAGGATAAACATAATCAGCAACGCTGTAAGAAACTTTGACATTGTAGCAACTATGTAGTTTGAGTGTCTTACATTAGTTTGATGGTCCAATAAAATTATTTTCAAAAAATTGTGTCTAGCTAAATTTTTAACCTACTTCAGTCCACGAAACCGTCCTTTGATTATACAAATATTCCAATGTTACTTTTGCTCTAATTTCAAAATCTTTTATTCAGAATAGTAGGACATTTTTATTTTACACACAATTTTTGTTTTGTATTCCGTTCGATTTGGATAAAGTTTTAAAACTGTAAATTGCTGTTTTTTTTTGCATACATGTGTGTGATCTGTCGTATAATAACCGTCATGAGTAATTCCGTCAAGTGAGCGATGTCCGTGTCAACGGACGATTTCATTCCGTTTTCCGCAAATCGCGACATATACTTTTATTTGCGTTCTGTATTTGCTAGACAAGCGTATCGAACGGGAACGTTTCGAAATATCGACAGGAGCAGATTTGACACTCGTCGAAAATACGGACGACGCGAATGGGCGGCGAACAAAAGAATTAGGAGTCCGATATGACCCGCCAGCCGTCAAAGATTATGAATGGCTAGACTGATTGCGATCAATAACAGATAGGAGACGGAATGCAACTAAACATTCAATGATCCTCGCGTCATGAACCTTTGGTACACACATGCACATACACGCACTATGGTGTATTTTAATTATATTAATGAAAGTTCAAACGTTAAACCTTTAATATATATATTTGAAATATTTCGTCTGAAAATTAATCGTATCTTTGTGTTACTCGCCAATTTTATGGAAATTTAGTATATTTGTAAAGTAGTCAAAAATAGTAGACAGTATTTTTTTATACTGGCAATGATGCAGTTTTAAGGATGAAAAGTGCTCCTTTGTACTTATAAATGAATATAATTATGTCGTTGCATTTAAGCTCAGGTATTAGAACTATTTTTGAATTTTGGAGGTGTGACAAGAGGTTTGCATGCTGTTGAAAGTAAATTCAATATAGAATTCAAAGTTCATTAAATTCAACATAACGATCTACTAAAATTCAAACAGTCTTATCTCACTCTTTATACTAAACTCAGGAATAATCAACGAGGAGAGTCTATGCCTATTTTATTTTTTTCGCAAAACCTCTTATCATACCTCCAAAACTTAAAAATAACTCTAGTATCGTAAAGCTTAATCTACAATGTCTTTGCTTCCTGTTTCTTGCCTTTTTCCTTCTTTGCAACCGTTTTATCAACAATCGCGTTTCTTTTCACGTGTTTTTCGTTTCTTCCGAAGTTTGTCAACTTTTATCTCGGGCAATAAGAAACGAAAAAACAGGTAAAAAGGCAAGAAGTAAAAGCAAGAAACAGGAAACCAGCACGTTGTAGATTAGGCTTAATGCTTAAATACAACGAGTTAATTAATTTATTTATTAATATATACAAGGGTAGTTTTCACCCTTGAAACTGCACCATTGTCGATATAAAAAAGTACTTTTCGATTATTTTTTACTACTCTATAAATATATTGAGTTTCAATAAAATTGGCGAGTAACACGTACAAAGATACGGTTACTTGTAAGTCTCTTGAAGCAAAGGGAGGAAGAAAAAAAGATGCTTAAATTCGGGACTTCGCAACCTGAGGATTTTCCACCTCGCCTAGGGGCCGATCTCACGTAGGTACGTCGAAAATACATCTGGCGCCGCGTCGCGACGCTCGCACAGGAAGATCACGCCCGTCGTTATCACGTACGGGTCGTTAAACCTACCGTCGGTTGTGAACTTTCGGAAATAATTGCGAATCCGTGGAATTCGATTACCACCGTGTCGCGCGAACGAGAAGGTGGCGGCGAGAGTGAAATGGAGGATGAGCGAAACGCACGGGATCGAATGCATCCAAAACGCGGCGCAATTACGATCTCTCGCGCCGCGTTACGAGCGTGCCCCCGTTTGTCAGGGAAGCGCGATTCTTGTTCGTCCCTTCACGCCGCGTGAAACTTTTATATTGTAACGGCGAAACTTTTCGCCGTCTAAGTTTTGTCGCTTTTCCTCTCGCGCGATTGCTAGGGCGTGGGATACCAATCGCGTGCGTGTGTGTATTTGTGAAAGAGAGAGAGAGAGAGAGAGAGAGAGAGAGAGAGAGAGAGATGTCGGATGGGAAAGTCGGAACATGGAAGAAATAACTGGAGCAGTATATCTCTACTGCTCTCTCCGGATTGTAGGTGAACGAGTAAATAGATAGGTGGAAGACCAGAGAAAATGGAATAAGTCCGGAATGGCGTATATATGTTACAACGAAAAAGATTAATTGATGTTTCTATAAAATTACGATTTATTTTATACACAGAAAGAACTGATTTTGCTGACATACTTAAAAATTTAGCTGGACATAGATCTGAAAATAACTTCGTTGAGCCATAAAGATAATTATTATAGGACGCTCAAACTGATTGCTTAAATGTCAAAATTTTTTACAGCATTGTTCATGCTTGAGACTCCCACCTAATTATTTTGATAATCCAATAAAGTTATTTTCAAATCTGTGTCTAGTTAAATTTATGGCTATTTCAGCAAAACCGTCATTTCCATGTAGAATCGGTTGTATGTAAACGAATGTAATAAAGATTTAATATTATTATACTCTGTAGTAAAATAAAAACAGTCGTTCTGCACTTACTTCTTTACTTTCCATGTTTTAGTAATAATATTAGTTATGTATATATTTCTACACATGATATAAGGAATGTATATAAAGAATTCTGTTTCTATAACTGTGTGTAATTTATTTTACTTTTTATATCAAATAATCTATTTTTAGACAGCTTTCTAGATAGATTTTGAGATAGCTACCTTTTATATTTGATAATAATAAAAATTGCTTTCTCTTCCTCATTTTCTTTTATTTGGCTACAATTATTTCTCTTTTGAGATTATTATAAGTACAAATTGATATTAGATAACAAGAGAATAAATAAAATGCAGGATCACACAATCGATGATCGAATTAATTGTATTTGCATTGCCATTCGCTTTCTCAAATCAAACTCTCTGTTCGATTCTGTATTCCCTTGAGATCATCGGGTAATCTCTCATCTACGTGAGTACAGGATGAGAGTTGGGAGGTGATCGGGAAGAAATTAATGAACTGCATCACTGATACGTTAATGCATGTCGCTGAAAGCGAATAGGAGAATTCTCTGAAATATTGTTCACCTTTGTTATATCTCACGGATCGTTTAAACGAATTATGTCATTTGCAATGGAGAAGTCGACGAATACGACACCGATGAGCCCTGCGAATGATATGACTGCCACTTTTAATTGGATTATTGGATCTGGGACGATAACGAGGAAGAATGGTATGAAAGATTGGCGTTTTTTTTACTTGATTCAAACTGATCATTCGTGCTTGAAATTGCATGTAACTCGATCCATGTTCTATATAATCGTTTAGAAACAGTGTCGGATTAATATATTTAACACCTTTGTATTGATAGATACATAGAGTGTGCAGAGTCACAAGCGCGATTTAGATGATTTTTAAATAAATTATTTAAACTTTTTTAATATACATTTACATTTTAAATAAACAAGTTTATTAATCTGTTGATTTAAAGTTTTTTATTTAGCATTAATTATTAATAACTAATTAAGGACAGAGGAATAGTTGTTTAAATAAAATTATTATGCAAATTGAAAAGAAAATATGAATAAGATTAAAAAGACATGTATGTATAATTTTATTTATATTCAATTATTTTCTTTTGTCTGTGAAGGTTTTGTTTCGATAGGAATTCGCGTGTATTTATTGGTTAATATATATGTTGACTGATTCTAAATTGACTTAGAATTAAGAGATGGATTAATAAATGTATTTAATTTGAAATTAATTAGAGCAGTTTATTTTGAAAATTGATATAAAGTATAGAGAGAGAGAGAGAGAGGTATGCATTTTTCAATAAGAGCTTCACACCCAAAAATGTATTTAAAATAAAAAAAGCGTAATAAAATAACAAAGTTTGATTGTTGCATAAATATATTTAACACATGTAACGAAATTTTATCTCTGAATCACTAAAATAAAATCTTTTTATAGAAAAATAAAGTTTTGAGTTTCCCAACAAATTCAAGCGAATATATCGTCATATATATAATGAAAAAGGAAGACTCGCGGAGAACTCAATCGGACAGGTACAGAGATATCTCAGACTGAAGTTGTCACTATCTAACATGAGTCGGACTTTTCTTTCGTCGACTGTGGTGAACGCCGGGCGAATGTGGGTTGCGAAAGGATCGAAGAAGATGGGACGGTGGGGTGTCGTGCCTATTAGAAGGGGGCAAGAGTTTTATTGCCAAGCTGATAACGGATGAGGAGTTTTACCTCCTAGCCGGTGCCATGATTCATGAGTCCTTCGCGAAGGATGTAGAAGAGCATGATCCACTCTCTGCTCTTTCTTTCTGTTCGCGACTTCATCTCCTTTTCCCTTCTCTGCCTCGTAAAATCAGTAGAACATATTATGCTCAAGTCATCTTGCTTTACCTACGTTTACGTAAGGGTTCTCAATATTTTATGTGAGAACTTTTTTCACCCAGGGTATACTCATTTCACTTGTACATTTAAAAGACATTATAAAAGAATAGAATTCTATATGACTTGATAATACATTCTGAACATCTTTAATAAAAGATGATACACAAATGGTTCATTTATTCGTTTACTTTTGTACGATATGGAGCTTTGTTATACCGGATACGTATATTATTCAGTTACTTCTTGTTTTTGATATCACATCTATTAAAGTTAAATTATTCAGATATATTATGTTACGATTCTGATGAATTTGACTCATGAATAATTCTTATCCTCTCGACTGTACTCTCCCTTTGAACGAAATGGGTATGACATCAATTTTATCTGCTGTTGTATATCTCTACCTGGAATATGACGTTTGTGAAGAGTGTTTGAGTTTTCTTGGATTACTTAATTTTATACCACGACTAGATTTGAATTGTTTTCACGTCCAATCTTTGATGTAGGTTCTTGTTAACTTTATATCTAACGACTTTCTCCAATGTTTTATATTTTTCGTGCTTTTATTTATCATATTATTGATTTTATTTATTTGTTTGGCTGAGGTTGACTAATTGTAAGTAAAATTTAAACGTTCTATGATATTCGCTTTTTGAATAAACTAGATTTTAATCTTTTTCTTATTATATTGTAATAAATCAGTCTTAATATTATTGACCCAATATTGCTCGTTTTATTGTGACCTTTTTATTAATTTATATTACAATTATGACCTTGAATTTGATATATGATAGTAAAATATATTATATAAAAATATATAAAAATTCATATACAATATTAACTTTAATTCCGAAGCTTACAATCACTATATCGATAGAATTAGAAAGGCAAATAAATTTATCATTTTTTATTGTGGCGAATAGTTCATAGACAATAATGCTGTACCACTCAAATTACTACAAAACGGAATTCTCCTCCAAGATACTAGTTCGTCTTGGGAGTTGAAACTTCAGATCTCCAGAGAACTTTTGTACAGGTGTCCTTTTAATCAAAAATATTTATTGAGAAGTTGCTCACTCTATTAACAAAGTCGTTGTTTTACCTTTCTGCGACACAATACTTCAGATGTAGTCACAATGAAAATATTTCAATAAAGTACTGCTTGAATTTTACAAGTTCACGACATGCACTATTAAGGTCTTTCAGCAAAATCTTAACGTGATTTTTCTGTTTTTATTGTTAATAGATTTTTATTATTAAAATTTATTTCGCTATGTCATGTCCCAATGTTCCCACTTTTGTTTTTACAACGAATTTATTTCGTAAAATGCAACGAGCTGTGCTTCTTTCTAAATTCTTTGCAGTGGAATCTCACTCTAAAGAGTGAAAATTGAACCAGTTTTGAAAAAGAGTGGCTCAATTTTCAATCTTTAAAAGTAAAATTTCACTCTTCAGAGTGATAATTCACTCTAAAAGTTTTAGAGAGTTAACAGTCACTTTTTTTGAGAGTAGGTATATATAAATTGCGTGAAAGTAAAAGCGGTTAAAGTTTTTTTTTCAACAGATAGCATTTGCTTGTGAAATGTAGTAAATTGCATTAACTAACAAGTTCTTGAAGATGCGTGCGTCTTTTTATTAGGTCTGTTTTGAATTACAACAATAAAGTAATATAACGACTGAACCGTATCTCCAGAATTGAATATTGTAAACGCGACTATGTTGAACGCTTGCTATTTATACCTTTTTTTTCGATGCAATATACATGATAATGATTTCAAAAACCTTCATTATACAACCTATAATTATAATTGTCGCCTCATTAAAGATTATTCTAATCGGCATTGGTGTAACATTTGTAGACAATGACATGCACACATATAGAAAGTTATCTTATCAATGGAGCCATTAAGAACAGAAAATAAAGTATTTGTTATCTTTGTAGACATGTAAAGTCAGACAAAAAAAGGATGTATCTGCTTACTCTAACTTTTCTTTATTAACAATTGAACCGAATGATATACACACGTACGTGCGTTCAAAGTGCTTGTCGCAAGAATGATATTAAGATACTTATTAAAATATTTTTGAATGATATTAATATAGTTATTAAAATGTGTTATAATATGAAAAAAGTTAATTAATCCATTTTCTTAAATATTTCATGTAAATCCATTTCGAAATAGCGGAAATTTATGTCACTTAGATTATATGTCTGCTGAAAGTATTTCTGAAATCTATTTGATAGGCCTGTTAGCCGACCCCAGTAAGTTGAAATATCTGTTTGACTTATAATTTGCAATTTTTCATCGTCTTGCGCGAGTACCACCTTAAAATGATTATACAGTTTTATTTTACAGCTATAAGATTATACCAATAACCATTAAATATGATATTATATTAATATCATAGTTAAGAAAATTAAAAATTATTTCTTAGCAATTGATATGTGAAGAATAATTGCATTTAGATGTTTTACCGTGTTGTTAGGAGATTTCGTATAAGTGTTTGTGCCTAGAATAGAATTTGTCCGAGTATCAGTGTAAAATATATAATGACATGTTGATGAGAGTCCTACTACTTGGTTTGATAATTTTTTAACGAGTTTAGTTTGTTTATTAGCCTCTTCTTTATTTGGACATTCCATTAGTGTCTTTATTTTTATTTTATATATTTCCTTTCTCGATACAGGAGCATAATAAAGTTCTAAAATGTTTATAAAAAAAAGATTATAAACATTACAACAAAATGTTTTTGATCATTTGCAACGAAGTGTAATATGGATTGTCGCGCACAACATAAAGGTATATGAATATGAATATAAAACAAAAAAAGGAAATTACGGATGGAAATAATGTAAGCGTTAGTTTAATATAAAAGTAAACATTTTTAATATCCGCGAGATGATATAAGATTTAATTTTATAATTGAAATAATACTCATTATATTAAAAGTCGAATACTTGCCATCGTACATGATTGTCATACTGAAAATACCGCCCGCATAAGTAAAATTTTCGCCTTCTACGTGAAAAGTAGTATCAGTCGGCTTCATGTAATCAGATTCGACTCTGCACATATGCTTTCTGGATGAGTCATATACCACTATACCGTTACCCTTTGTATCAGCCATAAATATCTGTGTGTATTCATATGTTTATAATACGCTTAAATACGCAAAATACGAGAGATGTAATTAAACGTGTACTCAGAAAAAAAATTTGTTGATATGTGACCAACAAAACATTTTTCGTTGTCCTAACCAAAATTTGGTTATGCTAATCAAATTTTTGTTAGGATAACATAAAAGTTTTTGTTAGTCATATATTCTAACAAAAACTTTATGTTATCCTAACAAAAATTTGATTAGCATAACCAAATTTTGGTTAGGACAACGAAAAATGTTTTGTTGGTCACATATCAACAAAACTTTTTTCTTAGTGTAACTAAATAACATTTGCATACAAATATGTACTACTATGATCAAAATAGAAAACATACACTGAAAAAAAAGTCTAGTTATAGCTATCAAATATTGAGTGAAATAGTTTCAACTAAATGTTGAGGTAA